>NW_010311680.1:65569-80619 GCF_000700745.2 Antrostomus carolinensis
CAAAGGTTAATTCAAGAACTGAGCAATGTCTTTTCGTTATCAAAAACTCAGTTGGTGATATCTAGTCCTGTGTCTCTTTTCTTTCTTTTTCTTTCCTTTTTTTTTCTTCTTTTCTTTAATTCCCTGATAAGATCTCAATCTGATTAGGCTCCTGTGTGTAAAGATGTGTTGTTGGTATCTAAACACTAACTCTCTTTCTCTATATGACTCACAAATAGATTAGCAGTGACAAAGTGCTAGGAGAGATAAAAATAGATTAGCAGTGACAGGAGTACTATTATAATTATTTTTGGAAGATATGGCTTGAATTAAGAGTTTGGTCACTTTCTGCCCTGAGAGGGTGAATTTAAACCTAGGAAGTGAGGATGGTTTTTGCTGTTGTGTCAGACACCAGATAGTGAAATGTCAATACCAGATGTCCTAGACATCGAGATTAGCCATAATAGCCAAATGCAGCCATAAAGTGATGTGTCAAAGTGGATAATAAAACAGATGCTTAGCTTCTATAATGAAGGGGAAAGGGAATGAAATATCAAAAGTGTCTTTAATACATTAACAAAGTTGTCTTCAACTTGCTTAAAAGTAGAAAGTTATTGAACCAAAGAGAACTATGTGTCATTTAAACATTAACTATCAGCAGATGAATTTCAATTAGGATTAGCCTTTCGAAAATCCTGAATTTCCTCCTATTGGTCTCATTTCACATGAAATTTTTATAGCATAAAGTGAGGCTTATCCTTTATTATTTCTCCCATGCTAATTTGGAAACAAATAAAGTTCAACAACTCAGCAACATACTGTTTAAACTTGCATTACAGTTTGAGGACTGGGAGCTAGAATACATTTACCCACTGCCGTATCATCTGCTTGATTTGAGATCAAATGAGGGATGTCCTATAGCACTCCGGAGTAAGGGCGAATGATAGAAATATGTTAAGATACTGGAGAAACCTATTAGATTAGGGTACTGCGTGCAGACAGCTGGTGGCATTTTCCCCCTACTGATACTTTTTAAAAAATTAAAAGAAATGGTTTTTCTGTCCTTCACATCTGTGGCTTAAAAATAATTTTCAGATCTTAGTGATAGGTAAGCACCTTATTTAACAAAAAATACTGAAATAAATTCTTGCAGCTCTGAATGTTCAAGACCAGGGCAATAAAAGGGGCAAATAAATTCTTATTTCAGGTCTAATTAACTGCATCACTGGCTCTTTATTGTACTTTTTCAAGAACATCTCAGTTCCTTTCTGTTTCTTTTTGTAGCTCCTGAGTCTTACTGATCAGACTCCTTAACTGCTGCTAATTGGCAAACATGTACTTCTGCATAATGAGAGGGTTTTGTCCTCTATTTCATATTAGCAATGAAAGGCCAAAATGATGCTCTGCAGTAGACCGGCTTCTCGGAACTATTACAAAGGGACACGTTACTACTGCTATGTCTGTAAATCTTATTATGTTTTCCCTCACCGTGATCCTAGTTGAGCTGAGATCTGCTCCAATCATTAGATGAGACCTGTTTATAATGTTGTGTAATCGAATCAGAGTCTGCAGGACCATAGCGTTTTGTTGCCAAACATGACTAGTAAGTTAGTTACAACAAATTACGAGTGCATGGCATGAGTAGAGAATCTCCTGTCTTAAATAAAGCTAGAAAACCCATCTATGAAATGAAGAAAGAGTAAAACAGAAATATTGAACTTGTTCTGTAGAACAAATGTGTGACCCACCTCTGAAATGTTACTCATTTCTGTTGAGAAATAACAGAATAATTGAAGTTGGGTGAAAGATGTCAGGCAGATATTTGTTATTCCTTAAGCAGATACCAGCTTATTTCATACCAATGACATAAATGTCTCTATTATAATTATTTACCATCATGTATATTCATTTTTGTTATGTCAGCACTATAAGCCAGAACTCTTGAGGAGGGCAGCAATCCAGTTTGGAACAGGACCAAATACCCTTTTCTCCTGTGCTTTCTAATTTAGGACCAGGTTATTTTCCATACCCGAAGTTTTTTGTTTTGTTTTTGTTTTTTAACCTCAGGAATTTATCTTTTCCTCCATTAATTGTCTAGGTTGTTGATATAACCCCTGACTATTAAGGATAATAAAAATATAAATATGCCCTGAATTTTGGTAACGGGTCTGTCAATGTTACCTTATACTGGCATTCCTTCATTACTTTTGCCTCTGTGCTGGTGAATTAAGCCCATATGAAAGGATGTAGCCACACTCCAGCCAGAGGTTTGGCTGAAGCCTGTGTAGTGGTATGAGATTGCACCAGCTTGATAGCGAGGTAGAGGATAGCTTAATTGCCTATGCATCTTTTTCACTTCTTGGGAGAGGGTTTCTTTGGTTGTGTGATGCTCTCCCCTGCTCTGGTGACTGCCAGCTCGGACACCTGGAGAAGCTGCAGGTCCTGTGGCGACTGGTTCACCAGTATGGTAGCTGGGCCATGTGTGGGTCCCTGGCATTGGGGGTCGCCTGCACGAGTACTCTGATACACAGGCTCTGGGATCTGCTCGCCAGCTCCTGAGCTGTTCAAGCTGTTCCATTTCATTTGCTTTAGAGGAAATTTGAATCTCATGTAGCCTTTTTATTCAGACTCCCTACATCAATGTATATATATGTTAATGTATCTTTATGTTGTTTTTATTTTTCAGGCAAAGAATACCTTCTAAAAATGTGTATTACTATCGCTGCCCAGACCACAGGAAGAACTATGTCATGTCATTTGCTTTTTGCTTTGACCGTGAGGATGACATTTATCAATTTGCTTACTGCTACCCCTACACCTATACCCGCCTTCAGCACTATCTTGACAACCTGCAAAGGAGAAACATGGAATACTTTTGCAGAGAATTACTGGGACGCAGTGTGGTAAGTAATAGGCATGCTTGCCAACTAGCAGGCTTCATTATGATTGTCTACCCTTAAATGCTTATAGACTATAATTCATCATCCCTGCTAAAACACATGCACGCACATATTTGTTTTACTGCTATCAATGACACAGGAGGTAGCACACCTGCATGGTGAAATATAGACAAATGCTAATTTAATTTCGCATAAAATATTTCCTTTGTGATATGCAAGGCAATGCTAAATTCCTATGCAGGATCAATTCACCTCTAAAGACATTAAAGGATGAAACTGAAACAGCTTTATTGAAGAAATGTGATTTTTTTGGAGTACTCTATCCATTTGTCTTTCTGGAAGAGCTTCTCTTTTTCAGAAGGAAATATGCATCTTTGGAACTAGAATGTAGCTCTCTTGTTAAAATAGTGCAAAACATATACAAACTACCTATTTTATTTATTCTTAAAATATCTACTTTCGTGATTGAAATTAAAAGGGGTGTAGAGGTCTCAGTATAGATCCTCTTGACCACAAGAAAATGAAATGTGATAGTTCTTCTGGTCCAGAAAGCAGGGTTAATGGTAAGGCTGAACTTCTGCTCACTTCGCAATAACCTTTCTCTGAAATGTTGCATGTCTTGAGGATTTGGAAAGCATGACTCAGCCACTCCCATATCAACTCAGAAATAATAGCTAAAATCTTGGGTTGTTTGTTTTTTGTTTGGTAGGTTGTTTTTTGTTTTGTTTTCATTTTGTGTTCTCAGACTTTATAGTGCACTTGTCCCACATTCTTAATCTTTTACCTGAGATCTGATATTTGGTCTAAAATTGTAGAGTGTGTGTCAGAAAAAGAAAGCTGCGATTCCAACGAAGGCTGCTGATCCCAGCTGGAGCTTTAAAAAGAATCCCAGCATATATTGTGAAAATCAGAATTAAATCATATGTATAACCTGCACTGAAATGAATAAAAGGCTTCCAGCATTAGAGCAGTTCGTTGAGATCCCTATGGTGGTATAAAACTTGGAGGAAAAATGAACTTATGGAGAAGAGTAAAAACAGAATTAACAAAAGAAAGCGTGTTTTTAACCCTTTTGTCAGTTAAGTACAGTTCTTGTTCTAAAGATGACTATTATATATTCCTGAACTAGTATTAATTATTAATCATTCCAATTAGAGGGACAAACAATTATAAGGGAAAGGGGTATTAAAAAAAATAGAAAAGTAAAATCTTCAGAGGGTGGGAGGAAGGAGCACTATCGTTTTAATGTGTGTAGGGCTTTAATTATTAATCTTAGAAGACACAGCTGTGATTAATTCTATAATGAAACTGAATTTGTTTCCTTTCACTCTGAAAATAGTGTATAAACAGTCACATTTGCATATTCATCAATACCCTGATCTGACTGATTAAAACACTGAGATAGAAGGATTTGTCTTTTATCTGCATTTTGACAGACAGAGCTATACTCTTAAATCTTGTTAACACTATGCTACCAGTAGTTGCTAAATATTTTTTTTTTATTCAGCAAACTAAACAAACAGATGCCATTCAAAATGTGGCAGGAAATGTGCCGTGTATAAGTCCTGATTTTATATCTATATGTACACACACAGTATGTTTTACAGAAATTGATATGGTAACATTTTGCAGCTCACCATGCTGATCAGTATAAAAAGCTTCTGAATCAGGCTCATGCTGTAATCTTTGTAAGCAACATTACAATCTTGGAGCATTTCTGGCTTTTCTCCACACACAACTGTCCTAGAACAGCTTGGTAATTTAATGTCTCTGCTGAGCTTGAATAGACAATTTCCATAAGTTCTCTGCGAGTTAAATATTTTAACATAGAGCTTTGTTGCTATCATACATCTTTAAATGGTGAAAACCAGGATCCTTCAGTCTTCACTGTACAGTGCTTCATCAAAGCAGAAGCTGACTGTACTTTAGAGAATTGCGTGCCATATAGGATAGATTTAGAGCAAAGAAAGTGAGCTCCGTCCCTGCTCTGGCCCCTTATGTAAGATAAGAGGAATGAGATTGGCATAAAGAGGCCCTTAAAAGCTCTATTCCTGGCAAAGGGACGATACCCCTGGTAGCACATGGTGAAAGGTAACTTAAAGATGCCATCTGAGGACAAACTCTGAAGTCCTCATGCTGGGCATGGGGCTGAAGCAGGGTAGCCTGTTGGGAGAAGGCTGTGGCACCTCTGTCAAGCTGCCATGTAGCCACCGATACCCTCTCGTTCATTCCTGGCTAATTTTACAGCTCCCTGCAGCAGTTCGTGACTGTGAGGATGGAGAATGGTTTGAAACAATTTCATTTCTCCTGGATTATGAAGTTTTGAACTGTGCCTCTTGGAGACAACAGAATCTCACGGCAGATCTTTGGCTTTCTTTTATTTTTCTTTGTCAGTAAAACGCTAAAATGCAAGTCACAAGTAACCATGCTTAGATTAGTCCTGAAGGCTTTCTGAGTGCACATTTTGCTGCATGTAATGTTTTCAAGGCAATCTAATTTCTAATCTAATTTCATATTTTCTCTAAAGAAAGTACTATGCCTCCATTAACTCCTTAAATACTTTCACTAACTCTATGAAAATTGGAAGTGAAATATCAGTATGGGACATGTAATTGTCATTAGGATGCAGAATGGCAAAGTGGTTCAGAGCCAAATGGCAAAGATTCCCATTGCAAGTGTGAATGGATAACCTAACCATTCCATTTCTGACCTTTTAATGTTTATATTCTTTACTTCAGAGAGCTATCCCAAAGTCTAGATGTGCCAAATGGTCTTGAAAATAATCTCTCCTGCAAGATAGCTATGATGGTCACCTAGGTATCATTTAAACTGCCATTTTCATTCTGCCATTGTTGGCATTAGGTAACTTTAGACTTTCTACAGTTTGCCCAACAAATCATAAGTTCAAAACCTGCGAGCTTTTTTAAAATTGTGAAATTAGGGTTTTTTGCATATTATTTATGGCTGTCATCTTGGCATATATTATGGAATATTGTACTGCATAATATAATGAAAAAGAATGTTTATATTTCTCTGAAAATATAAGTACAGGCTCAATTTACATTTACAGTACCTATTTTACGATACTTATACAGTTTCATGTGCAGTAACAGTTATGTGTGGCATTATAAACAACATTTCAGAGTTGGCAAAATTTTTGAGTGTCATCATTTGAAGATGGTAGTCTAAATTAGCTGTGCATATTTGAAGTTTGTGGCCAGTTGATGACGCCTGTACCTCTACTAGTATTCCATTGTCTCACATACTATATTAAATGAGTTTTGGTGAGCCTGACTCATCTCCTCTAGCCCACTTTGCAAATTGCCACTGGCTTGGCAATATGTTTGTTACTCAGTCAAAAGAGAGACAAGATTAATTGGAGACGGATACTTCCTTTTACCCCATTAGGCAATGGTGCTTCCAAATTACACTTGAGGAGATTTGCAACTGCACATACAAACCACGAGCCACAAAGGGACTTCCACAGAACACAGAGACTGGAATATGGAATTCTGTTAAATTAAATATTAAACATACATATTTTAAAACAAGAAGGCAGTATGCCTAATGTAGAGCTCTGTAACTGAGCCAATCTCTTATGTCAGACATGAGATACTGAGTGAAACAGATTGGAACACAAGGTGTTTAATTCTGACTCCACAGCACTTTAGTGCATGCTTTTAATTTACTAAGTTACTCCTGATTTACACTGGTATCAGAGAGATCAGAATGAGTCCCTAAGACTGTGAAAGTGCATACCAGATGGCACGTTGCTGATTCATTGATCAAATATCCATTATTTACTGTCTAAATAACTGGGTACCCCTGTAAAAATAGTTGATCAGTTCTACTGATATCTACTGGTCCATTTTTAACTGCTCAGTTATGATTGTTTTAAAGCATGAAGCAAAGAAAATAGGCAATTTTTCTAAGGTTAAATTTCCCATTTCTCCATTCAGGTTACATAATAACAGTTCTATAAAATAAAAGTATACTCTGTCTTAAAAAAAAAAAAAGTTCCAGGCTTCAGTGGGATGTATCATGCCTTTGAAATCATGTTGGTATCAGATTCTGTACTTTCCCATGGATCTGACTGCGACTACGTTGAAATGTTATCTATATGTGATTTGTGGCAATTTACTTGGTCTGATAAAGGCCACAGCAACGATGCTTAAAAAAAGTAAACCTAACTTCTCTTTTCTCTAGAATGTGAAACTGCGCCTACATGTATGTTCAGGGCACGTTCTCTTTATTCAGTGCTATGTTCTTACTCATATAGTACTGCTGTTCCCACAGCATTCATAATGTGAAGGTAATCCCAAAACTGTATGTGAGATTTTAAATGTTCCTACTGCTATTTTCTTAGCTGTGTTGGATATCAGCAGAAGCGGAGTTGGACCTAAAAATAACGTCACCAACAGTTCTTTCTGAAATAAAATACGATTTATAGTATATAATAGAACAGTGTGCTACCAGGGAAATTTCATAATTAACATAAAATATAGCATGAGTTTTAAGGAAAATTTCTTCGTTAGAATTTAAAGGAGGTTCTGGGAGATAAACTGGCTTGTGGGAATCATAGACAAGGAAAGACAGATGAAACTATGTTACTGTTGAAGGTTGCTGGTAAAACAAGAAATACTTTGAGTTTAAGTTGACAGCAATATATAGTTTTAGAAAAAAAACCCAACTCCATAAAATAATAATTTCCAGTTAATATTGTGCAAGGTCATTCAATGTATAAGCTGGTTATTTCTTAAATTCCTGAAAGAGCAGCTTCACATAGTAAAATAATTTCTAGAAGGATTTTCAGAAATTATTGTTTATTTAATTATGAGTAAAAAAATCTTAAATTGAGAAGAAGGGTTCAAATCTTAAGTCAGTTTTGCAGCTCACATTTTATAACTGTCCTTATCCATTTAAAAACTCTTAAAAAAAATGTGTGGAACTTCAAAAAAAAAAAAAAAAAAAAAAAGCTTTGAGCATAAAGAATCCATTGAGTTAAGAAATCACCTGCAGAAAAACTGTTATGATCCACTTAAGAAGAAAATATCCTGAAAGGAATAACAGTAAATGAATTATAGGTGGTGGTGTTAATCTATACAAACTCTTTTCATGCATAGGTCCCAAGTTGCACCCTTTCATCTTATAGCCACACAGGGAAACCTTTGGAAAGTCAGTGACCTTTCTGAAATTTTCACTGGACTTTCTGTAGCTGTACAGGTTGGCCTTTTGCTTCACAGCCCTTCCGTTTCCATGTCAGACTCTTCATCTCACCTTCACTCCACACTTGTCCTTCATCTGACTTGCCCTTTCTTTGCCTCAATTCTAACCTGCCCTTTTCTTTCCATTTAGTTTATACTTTCCTGAGCTAACTATAAGAGAGAAGTTGGGACACTTGTTTGCTGCTCTTATGTTACTTTTTCTGCTTTGTCCTTTCCCATTCATTCCACTTATCTCTTTGAGTTGTGAAGGGAAAATCCAAAATAGTTGTTAGGTCTTTTAAATTTGAGGACTGCACAAGGTAGTTGTGTTCTCTTCTGTGCACTCATTATCCCCATCTCAGTGCTGTTTCATGTAACTTCATATCCTGGTCTACGACCTGTCTTCCCTGTCCTTATGTCTTTTGTCCTCTTTATTTGATCCATCCTTTAATATGTGCACTCATATTTCCAGAGAAGCTGGCATAATACATAGGATGTCCAGGCTTCAATCTGGAGAAAATGTTAATGATCTAGTTAGTCGTCCTGACATACATGAACTAACACCCGAGTGCAGAAAGGCATTTCAGGGTCTGAATCCTCATTTCATGGTAACATCAAACTTCAGGTAAGAAGCAGATTTTACTCATTCCTCTCCTCAGCACTTTCTGTTGCTTGATTGGGTGCCACAGAGCTCAGTGTAATAGCTGTAATCCCAATAGGAAATAAACTGTTTTTGTCTAGTGCACCCTAAGCTTTTTGGGACAGGAAAAACCTATTTCATTTTCTGTGTTTAATGCCTTGCTTACTAAAACTCCTTTTTTAATTGATGCTTGGGAAATAACATAGTACAACCAATTATGATCAACTAATATCATTCCATCAAAAAAACAAGTCTGAGGTCCCATAATATAGCAATGTAAAGCTTTTCATGGTTTTAAAATTTACTTAGCTGCCCTGAAGGAGATGCAGATATTTTGAAGATATGTATGGCTCTTAGAAACCAGTGCAAACCCTAGAATACATTCATTCTTCTTTCAATTCTATTTACAGAAATTTGTTTTCCCTCCTTTGTAGCACAGCATTAAGCAATAATTACCATGTTGATAGTGATGCTGAATGTACTTGCGTGTAGGGGAAATTGTGCTATGCGGAGCTATTAGCTACATTTGCCCATAGCACTTTGCTGCATTGACTCTGCTGGGATTTTAACTATGTTTGAGTTGGTTTCTGTTTTGATGTCCTGAGCAGTGACTATGTAATGCATCTGTGGGGCTGGAGTTCTATTTTAATCTTTATTCTTTGATTGTAGACACAGAAGGTAGGTAGCCTGGCCCACGTTACCTGTAGGCCTGAGACCTTGAGATTGAGGGCTTCCCTAACAGTTATAAAGTCTGCTTGGTCCACGTAGCTTGTGTAAACTGAGCATTGTGGCTCTGATCCATCAAAGCACTTAAGCATAGATTTAAACTTAAACATGTTAAATAATCCTGTTGAAGTCACTGGCACAGTTCATGGCATCAAGTTAGATGTGTGTAAGATTGCCTTTAAGCTCCAAGGTCAGAAGAACACTTTGCAAGATCAAGGCCTGGGGCCCTAATGTTTTGCCATTATCTTGTACTACCACTATAACAACATGACTACAGGAAACAACTTCCTGTGAACCTCAAGTATTTGAGTATATGTACTTGAAGAGAAGAACTAAGGCTCGTGACAACCTAATGGATTTCTAGAATGTGTAGCTGGGAGATATTGTACGTATCCTGTGATCCATTCTTGATTGTACTGTGGTTTGAGAGGCCCTTACTTTTCTGCCCTGTTAGGAAAGTATTTTTGAATCAAAGAATAGTGCAATGAAGAAGGACATCAAACTTAAGCATAAGGAAGTCTAGTCTTATTTTAAGACTTCATGTTATATTCAAACTTCTTTTATTTTAGAAGACCATAATAGTACCAAAAAAAAAAAAAGTATATTTCTAGAAAATACTAGCCCGAAGTACTGCTATTATCCACAAATACTGAAAGCAATATTTGTCTTTGTTTTGAAGACAAAATAACATAGAAATAACATGAGGAGACAGGAGCTTTTTAATGTAAAGCAGTAGGTACTTAATTGAAAATAGTTTTTTTCACTTAGGAAATGAAAGATACAGCTTAAAGCCTTTTTAATACTCTTTAAAAGAGATCTTACATGGCAACCAATCATATTGGTACATGAAAAGAACGGCATTCTCTGATAAAGATCCTCTTTTTCATGTTTTCAAACAGCAGCTGAGCACCATACTGTGGCAGCAAAGAACAATCTGAGAAACTGAACACAGATTGAAAAGGTTTCAGTTACATGATGTTTTCAATGGAAAAGTCAGCACTAGGCTCACAGTGAAAAGTTTTCCCTCAGAATTCCCTAGAATTGTGGATGTACCTTTCTACAGAAAGTGTTTGTTTTTCTGAACTACCTTGTCTTATGTTCT
The DNA here is from genome assembly GCF_000700745.2 of Antrostomus carolinensis. Taxonomy (NCBI): domain Eukaryota; kingdom Metazoa; phylum Chordata; class Aves; order Caprimulgiformes; family Caprimulgidae; genus Antrostomus; species Antrostomus carolinensis. The sequence goes on from NW_010311680.1 coordinate 76,121, forward strand.
AATAAATGTGTAACATGGAGGAAGACAAAAGAGAGATACAGTCCATTTTAGGAATTTTCCTAAGTGTGCACAAAAGATAAATCAGTTTCAGAAATCAGTTTTCTCACATTTATTTTGAGTTTCCCATTAATTGCATCCAATTTTGCACTTAGTCTTAATTAGTTAAATTTTAAGTGTGCTGTTATTTTCTCAAAATCTAAAGACTTCATTATTTAATAATACATATACGTGTTTTCCATTTAAATTTTCTGCATTAAGGTGGATTATAATACTACATTAATATCCATCATGATATTTTTAATCAGCTTTCTAGTTCGTTAGTAACATCTGCACGTTGTTAAAGGGTTGTTTTTTTTTTAATCTAAGTTGCTTAGAATTAAAATATTAACTAGTCTTCTCTACCTATGAAAACTGCACTGTTCTTTAGCATGGAATGAGGGAAAGTCTCATGCCTATCATTAAAGAAAACCCAGATTTTTTTGTTTGTTGGTTTTTTTAGAGCTACTACTCTGACAGCCTCCAAAATATTGTGTAAGTATCACTGTGTTAAGGTTCATAACATTCTCCTGACTGTAGTGTCATTTTGTAGGGAAGGTGGCTGTTGCAGAAACCTGGCTCATTGAGAAGCAGTGTGTGCTAAAGACTCCGGTATTCATTTCCTGAGGTTAGCCACACCAAACGCAGTGAGTTTACATGGAATCGCACTTCAGAATCGAGTGGTCAAATCGCTGTCAGAACCATGGACAGTGCCGGCGAGATGTCTTTTTGAGGCACTCGCACAACACTTTTACACGATGAAAAGAAAACTTTCTTCTTTCATAAGTCTAATATGTAAAATTGAAACCCAAATTTTGATACTCACACACCAAAAAGAAGTTTAATGTTTTGGAAACCAAGCCCTGTTTTTTGTGACTACTTAGATCTTCAAAGTATGGTCCGCTGTGTTCAAGAAAATAATTAGAAATGGAGTCTATTTTGCACAGTTCATGTGATTCAAGATATCAGGTCTGTTTTTATTTGCCTCCTGAGAATGAAAAATGACAAGTAAGGTGTTACGTCTGATGGAAAATTTATAGCGACGTCAGAGATGACTGATTAAGGGCACTTTATAGATTAACAGATGAAGACTAAAACAGAGGTTGATGGTACTGTGTTTGAAAAATCAGAGATATTTTGGCAATACAGTGAGGCATATCAAGGTTTGTCTTAGTCCTGTACATAGATATTAATCTAAAAATGAATATTTCAAAATCTGAAAGGCAATGGGTAGAACAAGAATAGCGTTTATACTCCTAACAGGATGCTCAAAAGCATTGCATCTTCTTTGTCTACAGTGAGTGGAAATGCATAATCTCCAAGTTGCCCTGAGTCTGTCTAAGCAATCAAGTTATCAACATAGAGTACTTTAGTACCTTCTTCATGAGGACCATCTCTCCTTATAGGAATCAATGCTATTGTAGGGTGACAGAAAACTTACTGAAGTGTTGGGGTTTTTTTTTGTTTGGTTGGGTTTTTTTTAATTGTGTTAGCCTCCTTATCTTTATGAAGAATCCAGATGGTATATATCCTTGCTCTCAAGAGAATAAACTGCTCAGAATGTGAACTCAGGAAAAAAAGAGTATGTGCTTCAACAATGTACTTTTCTGCTGTTATAATCATCCTTACAAGATACTATTGTAGCACCAGACTTGCCTTCAGCTCCAGCTGATTTTCAAATCCTTCAGAGCTTTAGGAGTAAAACTGCACATATCCTCTAGATTTCTTTTATAGAAATAGATAAGATTTTGTAACGGCAAATAACACTGCAGAGCTGAACAAAATTGTCCTCCCGTAAATGAAACTTGGATGCACTCAGACCAAATAACATTGTAGACTCATGCTACACGAACTTGTGGAAATACAAAGAAAAAGATATTATATTTCTCATGGTCAAACAGAATTTCTGTATGTCCATCTTGGCTCAAATTCCCATTAGCCATGGCAACCAATGAGAGAAATACACAGCAACAGCTAACTTGTAATTTAATGCTGACAAAGAGGTGGGATGCATTGGTTTGTTTGGCAGAAAACTTCATTCTTTTTCATTCCTATAATTCAGATTTTCTCATTACTGGACACAGATGGCAAAATATAATTTTATTAACTATAACCATTTGTTTTGCAGTTTATCAATTAAATTCTGAAGAGTACAGAGACTAGTTTATATTGTCCGTTAACAAAAACAAGTTAGTAGCTAGAGCGATACTACAAATGGCTATAGATGTTGCATACAGTGCTTCAAGATCATTTGTTGCTATGACAATAATGAAGCAGAATCATTGGGGTCTCTGAAATCTCAGATTTTTTCATCTTTCCAGGGAAATACAGGTAAATACAAAATCCTTTAGAGAGCTGGACTTCCTTCAGAACTACACTGAATTTATGTATGTGTATTACAAAATAAGTAAGACACTCTCTTCTTATTAGAAAGTTAAATCGGAAAAAAGGAAAATTAATGGATTGCAAAGTTCCTGGACAACAACCACGCCCCCGTTATCTAGTGCCAATGTCAATATTAACCACCAGGTAAGTACCAAGAAAAGTAAACTGATGGTTCCTGTATAGCTACCAACCATCTCCAAAATATCCAGTATCAGCCAAGCACGCTTTTGTTAGAAGTGAATGAGAACTCTATGTCAAAATCTTTCCCTGATCGCATGTATCTTTCCTTTCCCTAATAAGAAGTGCACCTGTGTTCATTTCTTAACATCTGGAGAACAAATTGGATTCTGGAAATGATTCCTACTCTATTTTAATATATTTCCAAATAATGGCACAAATTTCCTGACATGCTCCATCTGAAAATTTACTCTGAAAGGAAGGAAGTTTTCTCCTGCAACTGGTGACCACAGAGTAGTTGCTCCATAATTTCCTAAATAACCTAGGAGAGTGACCATTTTTATGTCTATATATTTTTCTAAAATGTAAATAAGCTCTCTTCTTTTTCATACTGTCACAAATTATTAACTTTACCTGCAATAATGATGAATCACAAGAGGCTTACAAAGATCATGGACTGGAGGTGATTAACATCTGTAAACTATTAGCTCACAAAAGAAAACTTCTTTGGTTAGTTGCTGAAAGTAACTTGAAAACTGCTCAATGTGCTAGGATGTAGGATAGCTTGTACTGTGACAGCAGCACACACTATATAAGCTATTGAAAAACATCAGAGAGATGTGCCTTTAACAGAATAAGGAGCCCATGTGCACAAACAGACAATTCAGAACATTGGGCTTCTCTGGGAATTGTTATTACACAGAAATTTACTAGAAATGACAAAAGTGTTTGGACTTTGAACATTTTCTTTCTTTGATTCAAAAATACTCCATAATGATTATAAGGCAATGATCACAGTCTACTGCATAAAAGTAATGTGTTATGATAGTAAACCTCTGGAACTGATCACACATCATCAGATCTCCCTGAGCGGACATACCACTATACCACTGGTGGCAGATGTATTTCAACAGTGATCATGGATAGAATTCTTTACAGCAGCTTCCTACTATATTCTGTATGCTGGGAATACCCATCTGCACCCCTGTTTGCAGCCAACATGAATATGAAATTTTATAGCTTTTGTTCCAGGGACAGTCTGCATTAAATCTCTCCAGGAGACACCTTCACCATGTCACAGTCATATAAGCTTAGTTGTATGTTGTTTACTCGAATGATCCTGAATGCCAAAAGAATAAAACAATTCTCATGTTAATAGATTATATATAGCCAAGATTATTTCTTTTCAGTTGTTCATTGTACTTTTTAAAAATTTCATTCTAACACAGAAGAAAATTGTTTTATGCCAGTCTTCTTTTGCATCTTAAAGTATTATGTGTGGTTGTGTCCTGATTTCAGAAGTTCATATTCATTACAAGTTTAAACATGCCATGCTATGTAGCAATAAACTAGAATCTACTAGAATGGCATGAATTTCTTTAAAGAAAAATATGTTCTGTGATAATTTACACATTTCGTGTATTCCAGTCAATATTATTTGAACAATTTATCATTGCTAATTTTGGAAAACCTCTTCTCTCCTTTCCCTTTTTTCTTTCCTTTAAAAAAAAAAATAAAAAAAATAATAATAAAAAAATCCATAGAGCACCTGAAAGCTCCACAGTCAAACTGAGTATTTAATAATATTGCATTCAGTTTCTGTAAAATTTGTCAAAGGCCTTTTAAGACTTTTTCCCTATTATCAAAACTACCTTCATTGTTTCTTTCATTTCTCATGACACCTGCACCGAAGCATTGGTCACAGTCTCATTACTCTGTCTCCATCAAAGTTGCTTTCCTTCCGAGTATAATGTCTGTTACAGAGGCAGTGGTGCAAGGAGATCTGATATCTGACCTCTCCTGTGCTGTGTTTCATTACAACAAAGGTTGTCCTAGCTTACATCCAGAAAGTTTTCTCAAAGTTGTTTCAGAGTTAACCAAATTATTAAATTATCTGTCTC
>NW_010311680.1:80649-109368 GCF_000700745.2 Antrostomus carolinensis
TATCATTCACTATTAAGATTCCAGAAATGCTTTAGATTTCTGCTTTCACAGAACTAAATTCTTCAGGTGTCATCTTGATTTATTATCTCATTACATGATTTCAGTACAGCTCTCTCCTCTTAACAATTAAAAAAAAAAAAATAGACACAAACTGCTTCAGTAGTACCTTGTAGATACATTCTGGCTATCTTTGGGTGAATCAGTTGAGGACTTGTTGGGGTATTTTACATGCATTATGTGGTTAGGATTGGCTTCTGTTCTGGATTTCTTTGGATAGAACAGTTCTGATGCAGTTTCTTCTTCATCAAAGTAAGCATTCATTTGTTTAATTTACTATTTGTGAGTTTCTCAGTGGCATGCATACAGAGGCAACCACGCATGAGAAATGTTAAGGTAATGTACACAGATATGCCTATTTCTTGTAAAATCACTGTGCACCTCCCTACACCTCAGGTTAATATAATTTAATATGGCAGAGAAAATTGGACCTCCAGAGCCATGGCCAGGAGTAAAAGCAGGGGAAAGACTGGACACAAGTCTTTGAGAAAAATAGTTGAGGTCATCCAGTTACCATAAGATACATGTAGATATTTTCAGTAGCTGTTTGTCTTTCAGTGTCATGGATGAGCCCATGATGATATACAACTTTTGTGCTTGCTTAACATTCAGAAGACACTTATGACAAATAGGGTCATGTAATGATGATGCTTACCAGATTTAGAAATATGTATTGCTACCATTACTTTAGAGGTCAGGTTTGGGTTTTTGAACTTCAAATTAGGGTCCAATCATCTTCAATTCCACTGTAGGTTTTGGGAAAATGTCTGTGAGGAATGAAAGATATGCAGAACAGTTTGGGGGTTTTTTTTCACCTTAATTTGGTAATGCTGGAGCTAAGGTTATTCCTTTTCTTTATAGATTATGAATGACTGTGAAATACAGGAGCCTTAGATGAACTGTGCATATCAAAGAGCTTGAATGTGACCATGTTTGTGTTTAACAGGATTGAAATACGCAGTACTTACCTTGATTCTGAGACTAGACACTAACATGGGTCAATGATGTTCATGACAATAGTTTCAAAGGCAATTTTTAATATTTTAATGTCTATAATGTTCTGCAAGTGAGCCAAGATATGCACTCAGGAGTGTCTTCATTCTGCTTAAAGTAATCTGCAACTGCCTACTACGCTCAGTGAATTTTCACAAGTGATACCTGAGAACTTGTGGAATTTATAGTGTTACATTTCCAGAATGGCTATACAACCCATAACAATTTGCAGTTCATTAAAACATCTATTTTAATAAGTCCCAAAATAAGATTATTTCTTTCATCCTGATCTGTCATGAAGACCTCCAAATGTGTCCCTTGGAAGAAATGAAACAGAGCAACTGTTGGAATTCAGGGATACTAGAAAGGGGAAATATCTTTTAGTCACATAATCCAAATATCTTGCTTAAATGTAGCTGCCATTGCTAAATTTCTGTGCTTTTTGCAAGTGCCTAGTTGTTTTGGAAAGAGAGGTGTGTGCCTTTAGTTTTGTCCATCAGAGAGCTCAGAGACAAAATAATGTTCAATCATGGTGTTAATCACAGCACAACAATTTCTACTGAAATGACTCTATAGAGGATTTGTTCTCCCATCTATGCAGGTGCACCTTTTAATGGGTGGTGTGTATACTCTTGTAAAACAATTGACTCCTTAGTATTAAAATTACATGCCTGGGATTTTAACATAAAAACTGAAAAATTCCACTGTGCAAAACTGACTTAAACTCAATTTCTCTTTCCATCTTTTACAATGTCAAGATGCCCGAGTGCTCAAGTGGCTGAATAAGTACTAAATATTTAATGCATGGAGGTTACATTAACTGAGCCTTTGATCTGAAACTTCTTAAAAACATCTTAACAGCCCTTCAAAAATGGGTTAGTATTTCATTACAGTCACTTAAAATAGATTTATTTTATCAACACATCCTGTCAGAAACCCCAAAGCTGTGATTAATAACCTACAGCATTTTGACCAAAGTATCTCCTAATAATAGTTTCTTAGTGTATCAACAAATTGCCTATTGTGGGTAAGAAATAGCTGGCCCTGTCTCCTCTGTCTGGCACTTGCATGCATGTGGGGTTTCTCTGCTGAGATTTTGAGCAGGTATACAGCTTAGAATCCACAGTGGGATTCTGCACACTTAATACTATTCAGAACATCTCTCATTTAATTCTGAGATGAATTTTTTTTTTTTTCATGGAATACATTTAGTAGGGCAGTTTTGTGCAGATGTTTTTGTATAGTAATATTTACAAGTACTTGGGCAACATGAGCAATGGGTTAGATTGATAATTAGTATCATCCTGGGAAAATCCTGCTTGTTTTGAATCTGCGCAGTGAAATTTAAGAGCACCTCTGGCTGTGCCATGACTCTGTCCTTTAGAATTTTTTTCATTGTTTAAGGACAACATACTACAGTTTGATATTATGTGAGTATCTGCTACATGTGTAGCAAACAGAAGCAGTTTTCTATATGATTAATTTCTATGGCATGCAGCAGACCTTTCATGAGAGAACTTGACTTATTTGAATCTATCCTCCTCCCTTGTTGTAGATTTCCTTCTCAATGGCTTTGTGCACCTCTAGATCCCACTTTTGAAATTCCCACTGTTGTTGTCCTAACACAACATGTTGTGTCCTAACACAACATGAACACACATCTTAGGATCTTAAATGATTAATCACAGACCACCTGGTCACTCTGGTGCTGAATTTTGAAATGAAATTCTGAGTTCATCTGTTTTTAACTCATGCCTATCTTAAATCATGTCTGCTTAACCGATGGAAAGAAAGCTGAAAGATCAGTTTAGAAACTGTTTCTGTCTCCCCAGGAATTAATAGATTAAAGCAAAATGTTTTCTAAGATAATAAAGGACATTAAACACTAGGTTCTGAGCTCACTGTAGGATCATATGTAGTCATTTGCCATTATTTTCTCAAAGCAAAAGGTAAGGATTTCTTCTTGAGTCTCCCACAATACTAGTGAAAGGCACATGGCTACACCGTCATGAACCACTTTGAAAATACATTTCTTGTTTCTTAAGGGAAATGCGCCTTTGTCGGTGTATAGCTTGTGTAGAAGATGTTTTGCATATAAAATTCACATGTAGATTGAATCCTGTTGTATAAAGCAAGGCTGGTTTTCTGTGGAGTTCTTTTGTAGTACCAACATTAAAAGGGTTGTTATAAATAAAAGTGGAATATAATTATAAATGCCCTTCTGAGGAAAAAAAAAAAAAAATCCTTGATTACCTTTGAATTCTTTTGCCCTTTAAAAAGGTTATATTTAACTGGTTCAGTTTCTTACTTGATGTTTCAGTTCCCAAGGGAAATCAACCTCCAGTACGAACTGTTTCAATTGGTTTACATGACTTTACTTTGTGTCTTGCATTTGTTAACAGACAGGTTATATAACACTGCAGGCTAAATATACATTGCTCTGTTTTCAGCTGCAGTTGGTACTGCTGTGTTTGGAGGGACGACTAGAGAAGTGGGCAATGGTTTTCAGAAGTTCTGCTTAAATTAACCCCTCCTGATAATATCATAAGCTGCTTGTAAATAGAGACTTCAGGAGTGATGTGAGGCTATAAATCTTAAACCATAAAAATATATTTAATATTGATGTGTTATCTTTCATCCATGTTTTTTTATGACCAAAAAGAAGTGGGTCAAATTCTGCCCTTGTTCCCAATGGCATAAAATCTGTGGAAGCGCTATTGACTGGAACAGAATTTCCTTGAGTTACCGATGTTGCAACTGAGAAAGTAATTGGAGCACGTGTGTGCTGCCTCACTGAAATGCAGGCAGCTGAATTCTAGGGGGATGTTTTCCATTTCTAGGTAGTTTGGTGTTGAACAGCTTTAGATTCATTATTCTTCTATTTCCATCAAGTGATGCTTTCCTGGTAGAGTAGAAGATGAAAGGACCTTTTAAAAAAATATCAATAAGAAAAAAAGAAAGAAAAAAGGGTTTCATCCAGGCTTTTTTATAGTCACTGATCAATAGCCCCACGAGAGTGCTGTATTTAGAGAAGAAAGGCAAGCTAGCAAGAATCTTAACTAACTAGCAGGAAGTTGATTGTGGCATGTTGGTGTTCCGGGAACTGATGAGAGAGGAGGAAACATTTATGCTGAGAATCAGCAAAAGCAGGAACATACTATACCACTTTGCCTATCACATTTCATAAGTCCAGCATACTGCACATAGGCTTTGGAAACAAATTTAACTAGTTTTGTCGATTGCATGACATAAAACTTGGAAAGGGATGGACAATGAAATATGGCAAATGATATTTTGATTCAGTATACAATAATGTTTATATTTGTGATGGTATATTCATGGCAGAAATGGGAGTAAATTATCGTATAGGCTGGCAACAATCTGTATGTCCCTTGTGCTGTAAGGTGGCACACTGGAGGTATTCACCAGGCATTGTCCTGGCAGCTAATTCCATGCAGTAGGCAATGATGTCTATGGAGCCATCACTTTTACCTATATAAATTCAGAAAGCTCAATTAAAGCTTGTTGTCTTTCATTATTATACAGCTTGTATGTCAGAGCTGGAGAAACTTTAGGGCCTTATTTCTGTGTTGAATTGATTTTTTAAATTATTTTCTTCTTTCTTTCTTAAAAATGCACATTCTACCCAGGATGATTACTAGAGATTTTTGGAGGACTACTGAGCAAGCTAAACTACCTCTATATTTCTTTAGTCACCAGTGCTCTTGTCAGACACCATTATTTTTGCAGTCACTTACTGACTGCGTTTTTTTAAATAAAGATTTAGTGTTAGATTTAAAAAAACACAAACAAACAAAAAACAAACCAATTACTTTAGATTTAAACATCTAATAAAGTAACATTATGTTTTAAAAGATCCTTCCAGAACACTTTTTACTGTCTTCTCTCCCTGCCCCCCTCCACCAAGTTTATTCCTTTTATTCACTGTGAGCATGTCTTGTCTTGCCTTTAGGCTGAATAAACTCCTGTACCACATCTTCTGTGTGAAACTCATACAGTGACAGATTTATCTTCCATTAACTCTTTCAAAGTCTTTTTTTAAGTATTAGTATAAATGGTTTGCATGCTTTTTTCTGTAAATTAAGTTTATTTAGAGTTGTTTAAGAGGCAGAAATAAGTCCATTTCTATCTTCATTCTGGTTTACTCTATGCCTGAAATTATTCTATGTTCAGGGTTAGTGGTTAAGACATAACATTAGACTTCTAAGGCAGTCAGAAATTTTGAATTATATTTGCAGTTCTGGAGTTTTTGTGTCTATTTTTAGCAAATCACTGGCATGCTTTGTAGGATTTTTTCTGTGCGTCTGTTAAGATTTGCACATGAAGTTTGAATTAGAATGATGAAATATTCACTCTGATGCATAATGGTGTGATCCCCTTCACAGCCACATGCTTCATAGTTGGGTCTTTTTTCTCCTGCTGTTTTGCATATGAACATTTATCATGCAATAAATTGATTTTCCTGTCTACTGTTCCCATCTTCTTAAGCCTTCTTATTACTGCAGAGTTGATTCTGCTCTTCCTTACTCATCCTATGTATAATTTCTTTGTCATGAGTAACTTTAGTTTTGACACATTTTGTAATTCTTAGCTAAATGATGGTTGCATTTTAAAATGTGATTGCTCAAAGCTTGCTCTTCAGGTAAGCTATTGACTACTTTTTTCTTTAGGGAATTTGTTTTAGCTCTTTAGATTCTGAGCAATTTTTTTAATTCAACAAACTCTTGTAACAGCTATCTTCGTCCAAGAAACTTTTCAACACTTAAAAGATTGGACTGTAATCTTTTATGCAGGAAAAGGACTTGCCAAAATATGGTAGGACTGTGTCTTGGTTTAGTCAGTTGTTCTATCATCCACAAACTTTCCAACTTATAGTGAGCATGACATTTATGGTATGGAATACTTCTCTTGGCCGGCTTGGGTGAGCTTCCCTGGCTTTCACTCCTTCCTAGCCTTAGCGCCTGGCTAACTGTAAACTGCTAAAAACCTTGATCACTATGGAAACCCACACACCATGGCTGGCTACAAACTAAAAGAAAGTGTCTTATTAGCTTTGTTCTCACCAAATTGGGTGCTGCAGTTATCTTAAAATGCAGCTTTTCTGACAGAGAATTATTTTTATGGTTCTATTCCAGAGAAACCAGGACAGACTGTTACTACAAAATCTTAGCTGAGAACTAACTTTAATCTTGTATGCGGCATCTCTGTATGGCTTATGTTCTGGATTGCATTTGATGGTGCAACTTGTTCAGCTAACTTGGTGAAGAATAGAAATCTCATTGAGAAAAAATGTTGCTAGTTTTTTACATAGTTGTTGTTTTAATCAATATCAGAGTAGTAAAGATTCGGTGTGATCAAGGCTTTCTCAGTCTCCGTCTGTCTGTAAAGACACTTCCTTGTCTAGGTTCAGTAAGTGACCTGAAGGTCTGTAACAGCATCTGGGCTCTTTATTGCTTTTAACTTCTCCCTTAGCTCTTTTTGCTGTGTCAGCCAAAGTGTTTACAACTTACCCTTTTTACTATTCAGCTTCACCCCAAAATCAATTTTGCCCACTTACTCCCTACTTTGGTTTGCTGTCCTAGCAGACCATATATCCTGGTAAGCAAATCGTTTCTTTGGTTTTCATCAAGCTTTTGGTATTTGGAAGTGGATTTCTGTAATTTATTTCAGAAGTAACTAGTATTATTTACTTTTTTTTCTACTTTGTTTAAAATTGTTTCATGTCAACTGTCATTAAGGGCAGTAACTTGGGAACAGGAGCTCTTAATAATTTTTATTCTTCATCATTTTCATTAATATTGCTTTACCATTCAACCTGTAACCAGTGTAATAGCATGTATACTCTGTGGTTTTAATGCACTTTGCATCAATGTTAACTTTGTGTGTGCAAAAAAAGATCCCCTCAACCTTCAAAAGCAAAATAATTTTATTTGTGGACATATGGGAGTTAAACTTTCTTTGCCTTACAGTTTTCATTAGAGAGAGGCTTACTGGTGCCATGGCAGAATACTCAAATAAGCATTTTAATGTTGAATAAAGGTCAACACACTGGAATTTGAAACCATTAATCCTTTTGCTCTTAAAGCAGGCAGAACTTTTACAGACTAAATAACACATTAAATAGTACTCTTAAAGTTCGGAAGCGGGAACCATACCTTCATGTTACAAATTTGGATTTCCAGAACTTTTTATCTTCTGTTGTTTTAAGCAAAATAAGTTTTGGAGTTTTCTGGGGGGATGTGTTTTTTAAATATTACTTTATTATTTCCCATTGTTCTAATGGGAAAGGGTATTTCTGAGTTCAGAGAGCTATGGATGAAGAGTCCTCAGTGTACAAAAAGACCATGTGCAGTGGAGACAATGCTAGTAATTTCAGGTTGCAATAATTATATCAGTCTATGGGTGTAGAGGCCATCCTGCTCAGATGAAAAGAAGTTCAGACTCATTTTAAATTAATTTCTGGGCTTTGAACAGTTGTGGCAGCCTTCTAGGACATCATGGACTGTTAAATTAAACCTGTATTGCCTTGTGTTGAACTTTTAACCTACGTATGACTGAACCCTGTCTTTTGGGAAGGCATCCAGTCTTGTTTTCAAGCGATCAGGAAACAGAGTATCTGCTGCTTCCTTCGCTAATTTGTTCCAGCATCTTATTACTCTCACTGTTAAAAATATAAATCTAATTTTTTAGTTGAATTAATCTGAGATTATTATTTTTTTTCCTCTGGAAGCTAATTTTTTTACTACAAGATTAAGAAATAATTTATTTTGATGCAAGGGGCAGGGAAGGGAAGTTGATGTAATGCAACAGATTGCAGTACTTGATTCTCACTTCAAGGTATTTTATTCAGCCCTTAAGTATTTTCTGTGGCTTCTTGCTGCATCTATTTTAATTTCTTAGTATATTTTTAAAAATATAGGTTCTATATTTGCATCATTTTATTCAGATTTAAAAATACTATATTTGAAAAAAGGAGGTATTTAATCCTATTCACTGCTCCCTGAACAGCACATGCAAGGATCTCATTGCTGGGATGTTTCAGTGGGGCTCATGGAATCACAGGAGTGGGAAGGACCTTCAGGTAATCTTGATGACCCTTCCTGCATAGCAGGATCAGCACTTATTCTGGACAGATTTCTGTGTTCTTTCTGACAGCTTTTTCCAGGAGTATTCCAGAACTTCCACAGGCAATCTGTCTTCTCTACACTTTACTGCTTCTTACTACTTGACAGTTTTTTTTCCTGAAATTTAACCTCAATCTCCCTGGCTGCTCTTTAAGTCATTTATGTCTTGCCCTATCTAACATCAACGCGAAGAGCAGTTCGGGGATTTTGTGGTTTGTGGATTTTTTTTTTTTTTGTTTATTTGTTTTTATTTGATTGTGGCTTTTTCTTTTTATCAAATTTTACTTATATCCATATTTCTTTTTCTTCTTTAACAACCCTAATTCTTACTTATAGTGATACTTTCTAAACTATAATTTTCTTCTGGATTATCCTCCTTGTTTTTTGGAGGTACAGTTTCTCAGACTGGGTGAAATAACGCAGCTGCAGCTTTACCAGTGCTGATTAGAAGGATTCTTCTGTGACTTGCAAGCTATACCTAATATATGCATTGCAGTAGGACATTTGTCTTTTCTAGAGTAGAGTGATGTTGTTGATTGATTATCTAGCTTGTGGTCCACAACAACTTCTTTTCTACAGAATGGCTACCAAGTCAGTGGTTTTCCATCCCAAGCAGTTAATTATTCTTGGCTAAATAGAGTACTTTTCACGTATCCCTACTGAACAAGCACTGTGGCTTCCAAATCAGATCTTTAAAATTGCCAAGGTTATTCTGAATTCTGGTCTCTCGTCCAACATATTTATAATGCCTCCAAGGAGGATATTGTTACAGCAAGTATGTTTCTAATGTTATTTTCTAAGTCATTAATCAAAATACTAAATGCTACCAGACCTAGGAGAGCCTCATACAGACTCTCCCTTTGAGATATCTTCATGTTGATAGGAACATTGCTAACCATTCCCTGAGTATGATTTTCTGAATCAGTGTTGCACCCACTTTGTACTATTTTCATCTGAATTATGCTTCCATGGTTTGCTTAGATTATTATGTGAAAGAGAATCAAAAATAGTCCTAAGTATATATGACATCTGATGCTTTTCCTCTGTCCACAAGGCCTGTTACCCTATCAGGGAAGAAAATTAGATTGCTTTGACGTGATTGTTCTTGACAAATTCATGTTGGATGTTATACATGTCCTCATTACCTTCCAGGCTGTTACAAATAGTTTGGCCATTTGTTTCAGTATTTTTCCATGAATCGAAGATAAGCTGATTGGCCTAAAATTATCAGACATGATAGGTTTGGTTGGTTTTTTTTTGTTTGTTTGTTTTTTTTTTTTAAAGTCCTTTTTAAAGATTACACTTACCTTTTTTTGTCTTCCAGTTTCTCCATTGTCCTTTTTACATTCTCAAAGGTAAACCCTAATGACTTTGAGATTCTTAGTTGGCTCTTTAAGTACTGTTGAATTGAATTAATTAGACTCAGCTTGTTTAAAAGCATTCACCTACCTAAGTATTCTGTATGTTGTACCTTCCCTGTCTGAGGTTCAAATCTGGCCCTTTACCAGTGATATTTATTGTAATAGCTACGTGATTGCAATTGACCTTATAGTAAAGACTGAGATGAAAAAAATATTTATTAGCCTTTTTGACATCTTCCATAATGTTTCACTCCTTTCTTTAGCAGCGGACTCGCCTTTTCCTTTATATCCTTCTTACTGGAGTATCTATGCAGTGGTTTTTATTACCCTTTCTCTTGGTATTTGCATCTCATCTTATATATACTCATTTGGATTTTTTATTTTTATCCCTACCAGATGGGTAGTTCCTTTCTACTGCTATATTAGCCATTGTTCTGTAGGTGTAGTCTGTGTTTTTATTTATAAATGTATAGTTTCATATTTCCATCTAACTCACACAGAGTTTGAACTGTGCCAAATAACATAGTGACCTAGTTTCTGTGATTAACCTGCCCCTCATCATCGTCCAAATCTCCAGCTGTCTTGTCCATAGATGACAAGTACATCTGTAGTACATCTACCTTTTCTTCTAGATCCTCAATTAAAAGATTGGACAGTGTTAGGGTAACATCTATTTTTGTGGATTTCCATCAAAAACATCTGCATTACATGTTAATTCTTTAATTACTAGTTCTGGGGAATTTCCTTTAATTAGCTCTTCATGCATTGAACATATGCTTTATTGAATTTATGGAATTACCAGTTTTTAAATCCTACTGACATTTTGAAGTAAGTCAAAAGCTTCATGAAATTATTTCTGCAGAAATCAGTTGCATATTTTTTTGTACTGAGATTTTTAATTTTATAGAAATAGAAATCAGCTTTCCAGAGGCAGAAGTGAGGAAAAGGTAGGACAGAAAAGCTGGATTAGAATGAGTAAATGACTAAGATAGTGATAAAAAAAAAAAATAATCCATTTTATCCATAACAGAATATAGAACTTTATTTGTGAAATGTGGAAAAACCAAAGAGACAACAAGGAAAAGACCCCTATATGTTCAGCTTCCTTTCAGTATATTTCCTTCATGTCTGCTGGTTTTCCTATTCCTTTACACTTCTCTGATACAGATGTGCAAATCTCCACCAAGTGAATGTCCTTACACTTGTATCTACAGCTTGCTACAGGAAAAGCCCTAAGCCCATGGAGCTCAGCTTGTTCTTAGCCTTTGAATCTGATCAGTGCTTTGGATGGTGGCTTCCATTGTTCCAGTGATCACACATTATAATGCAGTACTATTGCTTTTGACATTTATATTGAATGAAGGGCAACTTCAGAGGTCTATGATTGCTCATAGATCAAAGCCAGATTTGCTAGCCATCACCAGCCCTGTTCAATATAATGATATGCATTGACAATTATGATACTAAATGCGATGTGATTGTTTATAGATCATTTCTTGATTTAACCAATTGAAGTCACAGTAATATCACTGGCAATACAACAAAATAAAAAGGGAATAAAAGATTTGATTAAAATTATGAACTAATGAGATAGGCCATTTGATTTACAAGGAAACCTGAAGGTTAATCATTCATAGTCTAGCAAAAAATCAGACTTTGTGAGATCATATTATAGTTAATTGAAGAAGACAAATTCTAAGTATGAGAGTCATCCATTACTTATGTGTAGCCTTGTTTATTATATGACTAGATCTGACTTGCTAGTTAGTATTTCCTCATGTATTTTACTCCATATTTGGAGGATGGCAGTGAACGTGGCTCTGTCACATTTCATTACTTTAGACTTTACTCTGTTTCATTTCAGTCTGCAGTAGGACTGCTTCTGAAATGGGATTATTGACCCCTACCATTGATCATGCTGCCCCGGTGTGGGTGCGTGTGCAGTTAGTACTACTATCAAAATATGAACATCTGAAGGTAAAAATAATACATGATCTGCAGTGTAAATAATATCTATGGATCTTTCCTTTCTTTTTCTTTTTTATCCCTCTTTTTTTTTTCCGAGACTAGCTTAGTCTGTCAGCAGGATGAAAGGAAAAATTGCTACACTTGTGCTAAATTTCCCCTGGGAAAGTAAATTATGGACAAGCCTCCAAGGACAGCCCAGAAAGAAAGGGATAAGATATTGATGCACACTGTACCTCTCACTCTTTCTTCCTTGTCCCACAATTGAGCACTCCTTCAATGAAAAATTACGAGTTCCTTGTTAAATTGAATTTCTCTCCTCCTTGTCTCACAAATTATTGTGATGCTGAAAATTTTATAACTTGGTAAAAACTGGCAGCAGCCTCATTTGTCCCCACAAAAGGCTATTGAGGTTTGAATAGGTTTTGAAACAGAACTATGACTGCTCACACTTAAAGACAAATAGACATGTCAATATACAGTTTATAGGAACTTTTTTAGTTACTGTATTTTTTTTATCCATTTTAGCCATTATGCATTTGGGGATGGGTGGGGAGAGGAGGCAAGGTTGTGGAGGGAAGATTGTGAGGGGAAAAAGAAAATTTTAAATGGTGAGTGAGTATCATTGCACCAGCATCACTATAAGCATTGTCTGCTGATTTATTTAAAGAGACACTGACAAATCTTGGTTCCTAAATTTCATGCTGCAACATTTTGGTGGCCACAGAACCTCAAGGGACAGTTTTAAAGAGAGCTTTTAAGGATTTATTTTTAAGCCTGTTCATGGATGCTTTGATTGTTGATTCCCAGGTTGATAAGTATTCTTCTGGTTTTCACTCCACTAAGATCATGTGTCTTTTCCTCTCTATGTGTTTTAATGGGAGATATTAGGTTTGAACTTTGTTGGATTTGATAGTGATCTCTTTCTTCATGGATCCAAAAACCATGAAATGCTGGAATTATTCCACTGAAAAAGATGGTGAGGAAAGGTAAGGCTTGGTCTTGTTTCATCTCCAGATACTTTAATCCATTAGTATTTGATTCCATGATGTCCTGCAGTTCCAATAACCTCTCTTGTAGCATGGTTCCTTGTGTCCCAAATGATGCCAAATTTCCCAGGTTTTTCTTGTGGGTTCACAGGTGAGCTGATAACTGACTGGTGTTTTAATTGTCCACTACATTCTTCATCTGTCTTTAGAATATTTTCTCAGGGATCTGATGAATCTCAGCTTTCACCGATCTTTCATAGTATGGTGGGGCGTGGCTGCACATTGGTCTGAAGCATAGCAGAGTGCTGTGAAGGGACTGCTCTTCTGAATGCGCAGGTAGAAGTGAAGTGATGAGGTTTCCTCATGCTGATTGGGCATGATACTGTGGCTGACCAGGAAAGGTGATTAGTAGATTATTTGGCCATTAGAAACAATGTCTAACCTCTCAAAATAGAGAAATCTTTTGAGACTGACATCTGATAGCCTTAGATAATCAGTCCTTGGTGTGGTTCCTGCTGTGATGTCATGTGAACCACAGTAAAGTTCTGAATGAAAAAGAGCTTCTAATGATTTATTAAGATACACTGTGAGTGGCACCTATTGTATCAAATCTAAATGTTGGAAAGAAATTGCCTTGTTCTTTTTCCCTGGTAGCTTTCTCTGCAGTCATGCAGGTTGTTTAATTCCAGTGAAAGGGAAAGCAGAAAGACTGACATGCTACATGACATTCCAGTTATGGAAGGAAAAAAAAAATGTAGCAGATTGACAGGTCAATGAAAATACACAGAAGGTTTTTCTCCTTTCCAAGGATACATGTGTGGGAATGTCAGAGAGGAAAAGACTGGGGAGGATGAAATATGTGTGGTTACATATTGAGACACATATATATGCATGTGTGCATATGCTTGTGTGAACAGACAAACATTAATCAACAGGTAATGATATATGTTCAAAAAATGCTTTTTGTTTATCTTGGTGAAAATGGTGGGATTTTCGCTGTTCATCATCATACCTTAAGCTGGGCCTGCCATTGGTGTGACAAGTGAAGCAGAATTTTTTCTGTGCGAGTTGCTGCAAAGAGAAGCCCAAGCTGTATGAACAGGAATTGTTTCTTTTCTGGTGCACCACTAACCCAGAAATATGAGTGACACTTTGCTTCTGTTGAACCACGGTTGTTGAATAGAAAGACTGGGAATGGGAGGAGAGGAGTTATGAAAAAAGTAAATGTCTCTAAATGTTTAAGACAGAGTTAAGCGTATTAATCAAAAGATTTATATAATGTGTTAGAAATTATCTTGACTTTGGCAGTTAAATGATAGAATATCTTACATTTATTTTGGGTTTGATGTGTTGGTTTGAGATTATCACATGAAAAAGGCAATGGTGGTTTAGATGTGTTAAACCTCCTGATGGCTGCTAGTCTCAGGTTGCAGAGATTTAAGAAAATAATGCCACTCTCGAGTTAAACTGGGCCTTTCTTTATTAGAGGAGGAGATTGAGGATTGGGCCCATTTTTTTGCCACAGAGGTAGTTCCACCATTTGCAAGATCCTGAAGGCCCATTTAATATTTTTTTAAGAACACATAGTCTGGCCTGTAAGAAACTGCTTGGTTTGCATTTTCAGATATTTATTTCTGATAGCACTTTCTTGGTTGTTTTACTTAAGCATCTGGTTTTCTCTGTTAGATTTTTAACCAAAGATTTATTTCAGTCAAGACGAAGCCCTCTAACCAAGATGTAGCAGCTATGGTTGTTTTCTCTGTTGCTTATATAGCACTGTCCCTCTCTTCCATCTCCTCATCAGGTTCTTATTGCCATCAAATTAAGTCTGCCTTTCCCTCTCTGAATCAAGGCTTCTCAGTCACATCACTGATCTTTCTTACTGCTTCTTCCTGGCTTATTTTCTACTTTCAACTGGGTTAAAAATGGTAACTTGGTTGGCTATTGCTTTGCTCCTGGCCTTCTCAATGTCTGTAGTGCCTCTGTGGGTAAGCAGAGGAACAGAACCAGGAGGCGTCCCAGCAGCTCTGACACCATTTGGGGCAAATAGTGGGAAAGTAGGAAAGCTACACTGGGAAGAAAGAAAAGGCATCTGCCTTTGGTACATATAATGATTTACAGCTTTGCCATAAATCAGTCATTTGCACAGGATCCTTTGTGACATGCAATAGATAGAAGGGAGGCACCAAAGGAAATGTCACTCAGTTGCTGTATATCATTTCCCTTCTCTTCTCTCTTTTACACTCTGTTTTTCTCAGGAAGTTCACTGCCTGTAGTCCTGTGAATACTATAATACTTACCTGTAGGCAACGGAGAAAGGAGGAGGGGTGAATAGCAGAGTGCCGTTGTTAGTGTTTGAGGTGCAGAATTATTTCTGAGACTAGCAAAAGTGGAGTGGATGGTGGGTTAAGAGTTGGAATAGCCAAGTTTGAGAGGTGGGAAAATGGGATACATGTGTGCATTGTGAGAGAGGTGTATTTTACCATGAATAAAGAGAAAACGAGTATTTGGATTCTACTGCCATGTGTTTGGGTTGTTTTTTTTTTTTTTATGGCTGACTTTAAAGGTGACTCTGGGAATACCTTTCCAGCAGCACTTTGTTTTGCTAATAAACAAATATACCTCTGTGTGTTTTCTGTCTTGTGTGAGAAAGAAAGGAGATGACAAAGATCATGCATCTGCTCCGCCATTATAGGTCTATAATACAAGTAAATGGCTTTTACCCTCTACATTTGCCACAGTCTTTCTTGCCCATCAGTTAAATCACCCATATTTTTCTCCTTAAAAGGGCAATTCTTGTATCTTCTATTTTCTGGTATTCTTCAGTATTGTAGATGTTCCAGGAGTCATTAATATGCAATGAAAAGTATACATTTCCAGCACTGAGATTAAATGAGCATGAGAGAAATAATAACTGATGCATAAAAATAAGTTTACTAGCTAAGCCCATCTTTAAAGACTTTGGAATCATTTAATTCATACTTTTTGTACAACTGTTTTGTTGAAATGTTGGTAGTTTATCAAGCTACTCTTTGAAGATGGTGTATTTTATGTTCATATGTAGAGCCACAATGTACATATTTGTATGTATGCAGCTAAGCACCAAGGAGGGAAGAATCCCTTCCCTCCTCAGAACCTGCAGAAGTCCTCGGGTGCAGATGGAGCAGGGATCATCACCTGAGCCTGATGCTTCCTCAGTTTCTTGCTGGGTTTGGAAGAATTTTTGTTTACTCCCTCTCTTTTGCTACTTTTGGAAGAGCAATTCTTCCTGGCTTTATTCAGCCAGTGTGGTTAGTCAAGGAATGACATTTAGTCTATAGTACTGTTTAACATTCCCAGCAGTGTGAGGGTGTATATGTGAAAAGGCTTGAAGGAGAAAGAAACATAACAGTTCTTTCTCAAAACCTGTTGTTCATACCTTCTAAGCCCTTTTTCCTAGTGCTTCTCTCTTGGAATGCTTGATGGATTTCCAGGGAGGTGGAGAGGAAATGATGCCGTGAGATGTGTAATTTTTCTTTATGGTAATAGGACTCATTTACTTTAAGGCGCTTGTGTGCCTTGTCAAAGAACTCAGCAGCTGCTTTTCAGTGTTTGGCTGTATGCACACTTAAAGAATCATGTACATCTGAATGCTACGTCTCAGAGAATAACAGTTAAGTAACCTTTTTGTTGTGGCTATTTTTTTTTGTTTATTTTTTTATTTTATTTTTTTTTAGAAAAAATAACTTTCTTGTACTATTAAAGTGAATAAATTTTGTTATTGACTTAAAAATGAGCACGAGCTACCAACTTCCAGTCTTGCCTATGGATGATGACAATGTGATTTATTTTTCTTTGGTGTTTTGTTGTTTTTTTTTTTTACATTTGTCTACAGAATTTAAAATCAAACAGGGTACTGCCCTGTGACAAAGTTCTAAGGAAATAGAAAATGACAATTTTCCCAATATTATTCAATTGACAGCCAATCTGAAAGTCTTGTGATATAATTTGCAAAATTATCAGGCATTCTCAGCTATACTGGACTTTCACAGGAACTGCAGATATTTAGCACCATCAAACCTGGAAACAGTTGTCTCCAGTTAGCTCCTGAAAGGTGAGAAATAGTGAGAAATTTAAGTAGCTTGTGACTGACAGTTTTCAATTTGCTTTCGAAGTTCCTATGTCTTCAAAAATACATGTATACACAAACACTTACTTATATTTTGTGTATTGCACCAATGTGTTGTGGGAAGTGGGTAGAATTACATCATAATACAGACATAATGTTATCCTGGGCTACTTTAGCGTAAGAACCAATGTCTGCTGCCATTGTGTACACAGAAAAGTCAAGGTCTCAAATGCAACAGTCAAGCCATTTTGTACCCCTGTTAATTATTAGAATTAATCTATTTCAGCAAATAAATAAAAAAAAAAAGCGTTTCAATCTCCAAAACATATTTTCTTTGTCATCAGCAAAGCCAAGTCTCCTTTTGCCTGGCTGGGTTAAGAGCCAAGCTGCTCATCTCTGTCAAAACTCAGACAATTCTGTGTGGGTGCCAAAGCAGAACTTGCTAGTCTCTAGTCATCTTTACAAATGCCGTATGAACGGGATACAAGTGGCAGCTGAGGTTCACAACTCAGGATCACAGCTCTGGGTTTCTGTACTGAAATTCCTCCTGATTTCAATTTTATGCCTCCAAGTCCTTTTTTAGACAAAGTCCCAAGTGATGTAGCTGACACTGCTGTCAGAAGATAAGCTCTATTGAGGAAAGATTGTTTCTTTCCTCACTTAAAATGGCATGTACATATATGACTGCATAGTCTGAACAGATTATTTCTTTGAGGGTGTTCTCAGGGTCCTATACATTCATTCATCTTCTAAACAGTAAAAATGTGAATATTTATTCTCAAAAGACGTCTGCTCTGTACACTGTGCATACTATTCTGATTTCTGAGCAGATTCTGAAGTAGATTGTGTACTATATGCAGTATGATTGCCATAGTACAGTTTACATTCAGTATCCAACGAAGATCCTTGAAGCCAACTTCTGAGCATCTCTGTGCTTCATTGTCCTGTGGCACATCCTCTCTGTGTTAAATCCTTTGTTAGGCTGCAGTCTCTTAGGCTGCACAATTTGCCAGCCTGGCAATACCTAGTAGGAGAGCATTATCTGGGTGACTTACCTGGCTTTTGCCTCCATTCCTTTCTGCTGCATGTAGTTATACACTAAATATTTTCAGTCCTTACAGTGGCTTGGGAGTCTGCCAGAAGCTGGGCCAGGCCCATGATGTGTCCCAGAACTGTGGTTATAAGATTAAAGGAGAACTCAGGAGAAGGTCCTGTCTGTTTCCCTTATTATCAGGTGAATTGTATATGCCACTACCAGAGTCTTGAAAATAGTCTATTTAAATCTTAGTTGCCAAATCAAGTGGGTGTCACTGTAATCAGCTCTGTGTTTACCCTAAACACTGTGTGTCCTTATTAGTGCCTTTTCAGTCCCCTCAGACACACTGTTATTGATTGAATAAACACTAACGATAATCTCAATCAGCAATAAGACATGATACACACACATACCGTAACCCCGGTGTTGCTGTCAATAATGCTGGAAGATTTCATTTGCATTTGTTGCCTTGGTATAAACACCACAGTGTGGTTTTCTCAATTTGTCCCTCTGTCTCCTTTAGTGCTGTGCATGTTCTGATCTGTTTTTTCTGTGTAGATGTTACATACCTGTCCTTTATATTTCTCTTATCCATTTCACAAAAGTATCTCAAAGCAGCTTTTAACCGTTAATCTAGACAGCAGCCGTTTAGCTGCACACAGCCACACGGCTCTGTTCAGGATGAGATGTACGGTATTCTATATCCAAATGAAATTGCAGGAGTGAGTTGAGGTAGACAGAAAGTACCAGACTGGGAGTTTGGCTGGGACATGCTCCTATTACAAAAACAGCCTGGGCATCTTTAATTGCACGAATGAACAGGACTATGATTCTTGCATTGCAGATTAAAGATTATGTCTTGTACTTCCACCAGCATTTCACAGACACAGTTCTGACTCATAATAGTGATTGGGAAACAGTGACCTGCTGAGTCATAAGTGTCTTAAAGAAACATTTATTTACTTATATTTTCAGTTCCATGATGTTTGTATTACACTATCAGTAGGCAGTGTGTGAACAAATAAGGAGATTTCAGGTTTAGTTAAAAGATGTTAGAAGCTAAGGAAAAGGCTCAAATAAAATGCCTCCCTATTTAGTTTACTTAAATGTCTTTTTTGCTGGAATGGCACATAAGATACCCACGCTTCAAATGCTGAACAGACCATGTGAGCTCTGTTCACATCTTCCTTATGTGGGAAGCACTCCCATCCATGTATGACCAACTATATATAATAAAAGCAGAAAGACAGAGCAAACATGATCTGTTTTCTTTGACTTTGCTGTTTGCTATCTGCCTGCTTTTCATGGTTTCTTTATGCAAGCAAAAATATTTTGTGAAGCATGAAGCCCTGTGGCAAATGCTAATCTAACCAACAATCAGGAGAGTAATTGTTTTGCAGGAAATATTCTCATTCTGTAATAGAGAACAAAAGCCTTGCAATTAAGACAACAGAACATTAATAACACACATTTATCATTCTATATGAGCTTATTATTTCCAGTCCTTTGCAAATAGTTCTAATTTATATAGCATTCCTTACAAAGCTGTATGTTAATGTGATCTGCATTGCTGTGTTAGTATCTAGAAATATTTTTAGCATCTTGCACTATAAACTCTTCTCTGGATTTTTGAAGGACAGTGCACAACCTTGAAATCCATGAAACATACTCTTGACTTAGTCTTTCTAGCCTGATACTCTCTACTACTTTCTTCGTTGAGTCTAAAACTGGATTATAATTTCCTTTTAAAATAAATCCAATCCGTCCATTTTCAACTCAGTGTTATCAGACTTTTCCCTCCTACCCATCTAATTTTGCCCTTCATTCTCAGACTTGTTTCTTGCTCTCAGCTGGCTGTTTGTGCCTAGCTGTTCTGGCAGTCCCATGCTCCTACAGGAGAATCTGCGCCTTTTCCTACACCATCCCATATGTTTGGGCAATTTTTCCTTTCTTGGTCAATCCAGCTCAGTTTCCATACTTGTTTCTCACACATAATCCCAATGTTACTTTTTCCTTTGCTCTCTTAGACAGATGAATTTACTGGGAACGAAGCCATGGCTTCATACTGGTGTCTGTCGGCTAAAGAGCCACTGGCTGAATTCAGAAGGGAGAATAAATTGCATATGTTAAAATGTCATTGCTGTTATTTTGCAGATGTGAGTACTTAATACAGAACTTTTACCAAAAATGTGGCTTTGTGGCATTTTAGCTACCTTCCATATGCACTGCTCTGGTATAAAAGCTTGTGTAGTTACCACCGTTCCCCAGTATGTATTTTGTGCATAGAAAACTGAACAGTGGCGGAATGGCTCAAATACTAGTGGATTTTATTCTTAATAATCTCTTTAGAAATATGTAGGTTTTATTTTGGAAATATTGAGGACTTGGCTGTCAAAAGAGTATTTAAGAATATTGTAAATCATGTATATGAATGTGGTTTGCTTGTAACTAATTTTCATCTTTCTATGGCTGTTGCAATCTGATGCAATTCTCTGGCTGAGATTAAGGGAATGAGCGTGTGAATAAATTACTGATATTTAAGCAGAGGTGTTAATTTGCAATGCATGAGCTGCTCCATAGTAACTGCTTATATACATGCTCTGACCTGGTGATGAATGGAAGATACTGTAAGTTTGTTTACATCAGTTAAAGTTAGTCCAAAGCTTATAACTCCTCTTCAGAATGACTTGTCTTTTCCCCTTAGAAGGTATTTGCAATAGACTGCTCATGCAGCAGTGCTGTTAGAAACAATAGTAAAAATAATCAAAGACAAAAAGTGGAGTTAGGAGTGTGAAAAAAAATATTTGCTTATTTGATCTAGAATTACAGTTATCATAAATTGAATGAGAGAACTTTCCCAATATGCTTATTGGTTTTGCAGAGTGAAAAGTGTGTAACACCTCTGAGATCAAACCCTTGTATTTGATCTTTCTTCTACTTGTTTAACTCCTGTTTGTTGGCATTGTTTGAGATAAGATTTAATTGTCTATAAGTGTTGTCTAGCACTCTTTTAGATACCCTTGAGTATCTGAGGCATTCGTGCTAGCATTCCAGGCTAGAAAATACGGCAGGGATCTACAGGAGACTAACACCTTTCCAAAATGGCAGTCAGAGGCTCTTGCAGTTACACTAAGTTCCTGTGTTTAAGCAATTAAATTCATTTGCTCTTGGCTGCCCAAAAGACAAATTTATCCTTGATATTTCTCAAACTTTTAAGTTTGTGACATATACAGACTGTTCTGAGGCTTTGATATCTGTTGGTCTTTCAAAACAAAATAGAAAAAAAAAAATAATTACTTTGAAATATATGAACTTGTATCAGAAAAACATTATATTGGGAAAATATTCACCAGTTTTACCCAGTTCATTTAGCTACCTGGCTTTTTCAATTACCAGTGAATCTGAAGAATTCATTCTCTTCAGCAGTATTTGTCACCCCTCTATAGACTGGGGATACAGGTCAAAACTTTAAACAGTTATTGAAGTAAAAATGACTTTTTAACAATCATTAATAATAACCTTGTAAAGATTTAGTGTTCTAACTTGGATTCTCAGACCAGTTTTATCTAATTTCAGTCTCTGTGTAAACCCCTTTGTCTTTGCCAGGGTGCAGGGTGAATTACAGGTGGGTCAGTAGACCTTCCTTCTCTATTAGAATTATTTATTTAGGTGTCATATCCTGGTTTTATCACTTATCACTAATGAAGCACATATTCATTATTTCATACATTCTTATGGTAAAAGAATATGGAGGTTTGATGTGATCCCACAACAGAAATTGCAAAGAATAAGATATGCAAGAGGAAGTCAAAGGCTTTAGAACATGGTATTAAATTTTTATCAACATATTCACTTGCAGGAAAAAAAAAAAACAAAAACTCAAAGAATAAAGGGTTTTGCTGCTAGAGACATAAGTGCTATATCAATACAGAGAATGAAGGAGGAGGTCAGGAGGAAGAGGTGTATATAGTTTTGTTTCATTTGGTTTTGTTTTCGTACCTTGGAAGTGTGAGTTCAAATTTAGGTTTGACAGTGAGATAAATATAGCAAATACATTTCCCACTTTTCCTTTCCCAAACTAAAACAAATGTTTCACTCCAGGGTATTTTTGGAATGTACAATAAATCAGTAGTAAAAGGAAAAAAAAATTAAGCACTATCAAAGTGTTCTTAAACATCCATTGCCGTAGCTTAATGGTATTCTGAAGCTACCACATAATGTCGAAAGAAAATGGACGCTTCGGGAAAGTAGCTTCTGAGATAAATCTGACGTATTTATTATGGAGGGAAGAGAGGGTCTTATGAGATTGTTTTATTGTAATGATCTGAATTTTTGATGGGACATAATTTCTTATCATTATATGAATTTGATGCAAGACAGTTTTTTGTGCCCCTCGGAAGTACATGGTGAAACTTATGTGGAGACAGATCCTTCCTCCATTGAATGAATGGAGAGTTTTTTGCTAATGAAGCAATGGGATTTTGTCCTTTTTCTTCAAGGACACATTAGACAACTGTATGTCATTTCATTCAATACAATGCCAGTCTAATGAAAATGTGTGATAAAAGTTGTTTTGGACTGTGTGCTTTTCCATTCATCTTTTATCTGAGTGGGTGCAAAATTTTTGATATTGCAGGCACATCCCTCATTTGATCTGTTGTTATAATGATCACTTTTCTGGCTAAGGGAAACAGAACAGGCTTCGGTAGGAGCTCACATACTGTAGGGATCTGGAATCATTGCAAATTAAATGGTGTTATATAAGTTTGCCCTTCAGAAATTTGCTTTGGGAATTTCTAAATCCAAATAAAAAAGTCCTTTGTTACCAGTTAATGGAAAAGTTGCCACCAAATGATATAAAGCACATGCTGTTAGGTATTAGTGCACAGTCTCCACAATGTTACTAGGGGGCTCGAAAAGCTGGATTAGCTATCTTTTGGGAATTAATTTGTTTATATCACTAAGTACGTGGTCAGCCATACAACAGTGTGATTAGCTGCCATGGATTTCTGTTGGCACAGTATCACTTTTACTCTGTCCTGTGTTTATTGTATTTTAGACAGGTTAGCAAAGGAGAATTCTTAGCCTGTAGTTACTTATTCTCCACTATCTTTTGGAAGAAAAAAAATAATACCTCTCACCACTTTATATAATCTCCCATTACAGAAAGTGTTCTCTATCTCAGAAAATACATAAAGACCAGATTTTGCCCTCTGGACGCCTGCAACTTAGTGGTCAATCTGTAAAGCTCCTGTTAAGTAACAGAGTGACTTCTCAGTATTTCTTTGTCCTTCATCTCTGTTCCATTTTAAGGATCTAAGTATCTGAGTAGAAGCAAAATGAACTACAAAATGAGCTATTGCTGATACTTTTGTTCTCTGAAGTCTGGATTATTATAACTTTGTTTGGTTTTCTCATGTATTATGGGCAATTTGTCAAGTAGATAACATTAGTAGAATTGTAGTTTTAAAACACTTCTGATCACAATCTATTTGGCTGCAGTAGAAATGTGAAAAAAAAAAAAGTTGTAAATTGGTTATTACCCTGAGTGCAATTTCAATATAAAAAATTCCTCTTAAAGTGAGACAGAAAAATGAGAACTTAAATCAATGAGAAAGTGTGTGCTGACTGTACAAACATGAGGTCTCATTGGTTTCTATGTTATTTACTGTGGAGGGTAAGAAGGATCAGAGCCCATTCCCTTACAAAATAATTGGTTCCAAATTACTGAACCTGCTCTATCCCAGTATATGAATTGCCTGCAGTAGCCCAAAGCTTGTTTCCTGCAGCAGGAGGAGAAAAAGCAAGGACAAAATTGGCATTGGTGATAGACCAAACTCTCATCCCTAACTACATAGTGTCAGGAAGACCATGTTTGAGATTAAAGCTTTGTATATGTCTATTTTGACCTTGCCACGTGTTTTGCATAAAACGAGGTCCTCTCAAGTGTGAATTGTAATCCTCTTTGAAAGGACAAGGTGACATCTGAAGAACAAAGATATGGATGTTAATGTAAGACCTACATATGCAACCATTTACTAATTATACTGAACACAGTGGAGTATCCTGAATATAGGGTGTCCAGGGCTGCCTGACTTCTATAGCATATTGTGTGTACAGTATTCTGCACAGCCTGGCAATGTTAGTGAATTCAGTAGCACTTCTGTGGCAGTAATGACATGTAACCATCTGTGATTTCACACCTGCAGAAACCAGTGTCAGCTGTTGAAGTTCAGCAGCCCTGGCTTTGCATGAGTTTATTGCCAAAAACCTCACTCATTTACTAGCCATGGAATTCAGATAACCCTTTCAATGAACTTAAAGGTGTTACATATTATATAGCCAAACAGTACTCCAGAGAGAAAATCTCTACCAAGGTGCCTTTCTTAATAAATACTGTTTGTACACTATAGTGCTTTTATAGAGTAAATAAGTTTATATAAAACTAATAGCACTGCTGGTACTGGGGTGCTGGTTAGGGCTCCCACTGGTACTGGGGCCCTTTCATGCAGGTGTTGTATCAACTCATGCAGGGAGACAAGCTTGACTTTAAAATGTAGAAAGGGGAAAAGGTAAACAGAGGCACAGAATGGTGAGCTGGCTTTACAGGCTGTGCTGCAGCACCATTGGGAATCCAGGAGTAAATTCTCTCTCTTGATTTTTCCACCAGTGCCTTAAACATTGCCTTATACCATCTGTCATGAAAATGAACAGGATTGGCTGGCTTTCTCTGGCTTCAGACTCTGTTAGCAGGCACTCACATTAAATGATTTTATATAACTAACCACATGATAAACACAAACTTTGTTTATTCTGCTAACAAGAGAAGTAGTTCTACTAAATGGGAACAGATCTCAGCTGTTTCTTACCAGAATGTGTACTGAGCTTGGTATTTCTCACATGACCACTCTGATTCATCACAGATGTCATTGTATTGCTTTCTATATCTTCTTACAAAAGATTTTTGTGGAGATATGCAGGCTTTATGGTTGGCACAAACACCATTGTTCTTTTCACTTAAGTCCTACTGCATAGGCAAAACATGCAATAAGGAGATTAAAAGGACCATGGCGCATGTAACATGGTAAATCATTCAGTCTCTATACCATAAATATTTGGTATCGTAAAAGCTGCTCTCTGTAGACAGATACATGGTTTTGTTTTGTATAATAAACATGACCCAAGTGGTTACTCGTTATGTTCTAGCTCATGGGACAAGACTTTAGATTTTAAGGTGGACAAGGAAGTAAAAATGTTTGAAAGATTTTGCTAACATTTCCAGTCTTCAAAACACATAGGGAAGTGTAAGAAAAAATGTCCAGATAAGTTTTTGCTGGAAGGGACAGAAATAAGTTTATTTTAAAGCAAGATTTTCCTATATTTCAAGTTCTTCCAAAATGCTAATAAAGTCACAACAGATACTCTTTTTTTTTTTTTTTTTTTTTTTTACCACATGTTCTTCTTTTCAGTAGGACAATTAAAAAGGTTCAAAGAAGATTATAAATTTTTGAGTAGTGAATGAATCAAAAACTATTAGTTGCAAAAATTACCCTAATATAATGGCAGCTTCCTACATGATGACAAATGTAATAGCTTTGCCCAACTTACTGACATCAGATAGATGATCATTTTTCCTAATTCTTGCCATTATGTGATTTAAAGAAGAAGCATACATTGCCAAGAACACACAAAATGAATGAATTATTTTCTTGATCATAGAGGCTGGGGGAAAATCAATTTGTTTAATAATAGTTTGGTAAAAAATGGTAATAGTTTAAATGCTGTAAGTCACAGCCTTTGAAGCTGTGCTATTTCAGCTGCAGAACAGGAAATGACCTACAGCCATTGGAGGAACAGGCAATGCAGGAAGGAAGAGCAGAGAGAAAGCCACATTTCTGTGCTGGGAAAACTCATGCAGAACTCATGGGATGTTAATTATAAAGAATTCACACTAAATTATTGAAATCTGTCTCTGTTTCCTTTGGCCCTAATTAAATTGTTTGCAGTTCAAGATCTTGGATATAGAACTACTAAAAACATGAAGGGTTTTGTAGACCTGTTAAAAGGGGAATAGTCCCTTACTTTTTAGAATAAGGAAAAGAAGTCCCTCTTGTATGCTATAGTATTAATATACTTAGATAAAGTACGTTCATAGACTCACAAGATTGGAGGCTTAATTACTAGTTAACTCTGATGAAAAATAACTTCTTATTACTAGCACCTAAGAACTGGATTCTATTGACAATTTGTTTCTAGTCACATAAGTTATAACAAAAAAGGTTTTGGGGTTTTTTTGTCCACAACTTCTTTTCTACTTTTTAAAGTAAAGATCCTAATGGATTTAATGAGGATTTATAGCTTAAACAATAACAGTGCATAACCTCTATGATCAATGTAATTAAGGAAAATCAATAACAATAGCAAAATCTCAATTTGACCAGTAGCTGGTAGGGCCAATGTCTACCACACAGCACATCTGCAAGATCAAATAGAATTTTTTTCTATGCTGATGGTATGGTGGACATTTTTTTGCAAGTGCCTGTAGGATAAAATGAAAACCATACAATCGTATTGTAAATGTATTTATTTGGTAAGAATGATGTTATGAATTTTGATACTACTTTCCTTGTGCTGCATTTAGCATATTAAAACTGTGCAAGAGCCTAAGATCTATACTGAGTGAGGCAAGTCAAAGGTCTACATAGCTTGCTTTCTTAACACAACTTTCTTATGGTAATTTATCTTTTTAAGTAAGGCTGGAACAATATGATTTTAAATATTTCAGCAGTCTTAGTGTTTGCTGCTAGTTTTTCTTCTGTAGGCAGTAGTGGATGGTGTTTTCTTGATTTTTTTATTTTTTATTTTTTTTAGAGGCAAGAAAAACTTAGTTGCTGACAGTAGTTTAAGCATTGTCTTCTAGAGGTAGCTCTGTTCTAAGTAGCAATTTCATCCCTTCTTCCTCTTGTGTCTCCTACAATGGTTTTTGTGTAACAAGATTAAGGGTCGAGTTGAATCAATTATCACACACTTTTTGTCCATTCCTTAAATACTTCTTAGTCACTTGCTCTGAAAAAGAAGTCAAGAGGCAAACAGCTGAATTTATTCCTAGATGCCATGTAACAATTGAAGGGTAAATCCTTTGCTCATATTTAAGCTTTCCTGAGTCCTTTACCACAAGGCAGCATTATGGTTATTCTCTGAGTCATAGTTATTTTAGATGAATAGTGCTCAAATAGGATATAAAAATAACACTCTGGGAGATAATGAGGTAATTGGAAAAAGTTAATGCAATGCAGTTGAAACAAGTGATCCACAAAATTTGGACAAAATTGTTTTTTGACGTGAGTCGTGTAACTCATCAGACTGCTAAATACCCAAGTTTCCTTTTAAACATCTTCAGT
The DNA here is from genome assembly GCF_000700745.2 of Antrostomus carolinensis. Taxonomy (NCBI): domain Eukaryota; kingdom Metazoa; phylum Chordata; class Aves; order Caprimulgiformes; family Caprimulgidae; genus Antrostomus; species Antrostomus carolinensis. The sequence goes on from NW_010311680.1 coordinate 107,705, forward strand.
ATTTACTAAAACAAAATTACTGTGCTTTTAACTAACACATGTCCATGGTTACTATAATACAGATCTAGCAAAAAAAAAAAAAATCAGCTGGCCGGTTGCAGAGTAGAATCACAAAGTACTTTGTATTTATTGCCTACACGGGTTTTTAATGTATCTGCTAAGTAAGGTTGTCTCAAGTTTTCAACAAGAAGGCATGATGAGAAGAGGCTGAGAGATACGCCCCAGAAAAAAGCTTTCTTCCATAGCACTGTCAACATGCACTCCCAATGAACACCAAAATAAAAAGTTTTATGAAACCTTTCAATTTTTTAATAAGTCAAAATAGACTTTTCTGACAGTATAATTGCTTTTCATAGTAGGCCTTAAATCTGCACCACTATAAAAGAATAATGCTACAGTAGATCATTTGTGAAAACTTAATGAAAACTGAGTTAGTGAACCTCAGAGTCAGTAGACCTTGAAATTCACTTTCAAAAACTAATTTGCAGTAAATGTATGAGAAACATATTTAGACATGATAAACTTTCAATCCTCTGTTAGCTAGGTGAAGAAGTTTATCTTGATTAACTAGTTTTTCTTTTAATTAATCATTCCTGTAGGTAGCCAAGATGTTGTGAGTTATACTTCCTTTAGTGACATCCATCCAACAAGAGCAAAATTATTTTTCTTAGCTTCCATAAATAATGTAATATGCCAAATCATGGTATTTCTTCAGCAGCCTTTGCTTTGTGTATCTTACTTATCAGTGAAGATCCATGGGCTATTTTGATTATAATGAGGGCAAGTAAAAAATTATAAACTGTCTTGGCAAATAATAACTATTTAAAAGCTCTAAGCATTAATTTTATGTTAACATAAATGCTTCACATTATTATCAGTGTGTAGATGAAATTGTAACAAACACAGTCAAAGGATCTTTTACACTCTTGCTTCAGCTTTCTGCTTCCTCTGTGTGATTTATGTAGATAGAAGTTAGTAGCAACAGTTCAGCCCCTGTGTTGAAAGGAAATAAGGGAGTTGTACCAACTTTGATGGGACATCCATGGTAAAGAATAGCACACGGTTTGATGATGACAATCTATTTTCCATTAAACAAGGATAGGTTAGTGCAGAAATGTTTGTGCTCATGAGCTCTGCAGTAATGCACCGTCTTAAATGAGCTTCCTACCTCAGAAGGTGAATGACATTTTATTTAAAAACATTGTGAAATGTGCAGTTCGAACTCTCATATCTCAAAATACTCCAGCCTGGAGATGTTTGGCCTTATGACTGGCAACTGGGCACAACTCTTCTGTGTTTCCTAACTGCTAATTCCTCAGCTCTTTCCAGGACTTGCATCAATTGTCCCTGCAAATTGAGAAGCATGGAATGAAGGTTTGGCTGGTGTTGGTGTGATTTATCTCTGTGAACAGGTTGCAGATGCGTTATATGGGTTTTAATACCATAAGGTCACTGTTCTTGGAATAAGAATGATGTTTAAAAGATACCAGGCTGATTAGCTATTTATTTCAGCTTTCAAAATCTCTTTTGTAATATATGAAAGAAATTTAAACTCATAAGACACCGGAACTCCAGGTTTATAGTCCAGTAGGTTTTTGTGGTAAACTTTCTGCTCATTTTTTTTTCTCTATAGCTTTCCTAAATATGGGAGGGAGCAATCATTG
>NW_010311680.1:109397-138149 GCF_000700745.2 Antrostomus carolinensis
CTGTTACAACAAAATCAAGTTCAGTTTAGCTTGGCTCACTGATAAGCAGAAATGATTAGATTTTTTTTTTATTATTATCTGATCCATTGCAAAGCTTTCACTTCTGATAATAATAAATAATGATGACCAGTTACACAGCCATTGTCATCAATAACTCAGCTCTGCTTGAAGATGACTAATATATATTTAGCCTGATTTTAAAAATGAAGTAAAAAAGATGAATGTCTTTCCCATGGTCACAAAGGAAGATAGTATAAAGACTAAGTTGTTTCTCAGACCCATTCTTCACCTATAAAGTCTTCATGAATTTCTTGGTTAAAGCTGAAATATGCTCTGAGGTACTTCACCTGTTGCATCTGGATATGCCAATGTTCTGTTCTGCTGTAATTCCATGCATCTGGGTCAGTTAACTTGAAATCTACTGATAGCACCTCAACTTTTGATAACCATCTTCTACTTAATACTGTCTTTTAAATTACTACTTGGAAATTTCTTTTTGAATGCTAACTGACAGTTCTTTCACTAGTCAATGTCGTAATGTATTCTCATCAATGAGTGTCTTGTGTCCTTGTTTCATTACAGTTCTGGGAGAGCAGTTTGTAGCCCAGTGGTTCCCGTTGAAATCAATGACAAAACCACTGGGTCCGGGCCTACAACAGATTTGAATATGCTTACCTTTGTGTCAGTTTTGGCTGAAATAGAGTTAATTTTCTTCATAGTTGCTAGTATGGGGCTGTGTTTTGGATTTGTGCTGAAAACAGTGTTGATAATGTAGAGATGTTTTGGTTATTGCTGAGCAGGGCTTACACTGGGTCAAGGCCTTTTCTGCTCCTTACACCACCCACCAGTGAGGAGGCTGGGGGTACACAGGAAGTTGGGAGGGGACACAGCTGGGACAGCTGACCCCAACTGACTAAAGTGATATTCCATACCATATGACATCATGCTCAGCATATAAAGCTGGGGAAAGCAGAAAGAAGTGGGAACATTTGGAGTGATGGCATTTGTCTTCCCAAGTAACTGTTACATGTGACAGAGCCCTGCTTTCCTGGAGATGGCTGAACACCTGCTGATGGGAAGCAGTGAATGTATTCCTTGTTTTGCATGTGCACGTGGCTTTTTCTTTACCTGTTAAACCATCTTTATCCCATGAGTTTTCTCACTTTTACTCTTCTGACTCTCTCCCCCATCCAACCAAGGGGAACGAATAGGCAACTGCATGGTGCTTAGTTGTGGGCTGGGGTTAAACCACGACAACCTTTGAAGTAAAATTCCTCCTACCTGTTGCCACCTGCTTTTAAGCAGGTGAATAGCAGCTAGTTTACTGAAATGAAATTGAACCATCACTGAGTAAAGTGTTTTCATATTTACACAGATAAAGCATTATAGGTACAAGTCATCACTTTGTAATAATAAAGAAAAAAAAAAACAAACATGCACACAAATACATTACTGGACAAATCATTCAAGAGTTGAGTGTTTCTTTCTCTCTCTTAATTTGAGAGATAATGCCCTAATCTGTTTGGTATTGTTTCACTTCTCTCTATCAGTCCCTTAAAAATACTGAAACAAGGTTATCACAGAACTCCAGATTTGCACAGCTTTGTAGTCCAAATGTAAATCATTTATTGAGAGTGCTTTTCCAATCAGTGTTCTTTAATTGGCTCAAGTGGAAATAAATGACACGTCAGTTGCAGTTTTTGTAAAACTTTTCAATGTAAGGTATGACAGGATGATGCAGAGCATATTATTGAGCAGGATATATTTTAAATATTAGGTATCAGCAAGACACTACAGTGGAATCTCTTCACTAGCTGCCAGGGAACTCTCCTGTCAGCCTTCACCCATTTTTGCTTACGATTACTAATATGAACCAGAACTATTTGTCCTATGAACTTCTTTAGGTGAATGTTAGAGCTTTCTTATTTTCTTAACGAGTTAGTAAAATAATAAAAAAAATTTGTAAGTTTTTTTAATTATTATTTTGAGAAGTCTAACCACAAAAAAAGAACTGCTTTCTCATAAACTGGAGTTAACAAAAAGGAGGAGTCTTCCCATTTCATGGAAAGAGAAAAAATGCAGTTGACTTTCTTAGAGTGCAGATTTATCTAAAAATATTTTTTTAATGCTTCCAATTATAAGTTAATCTCAATTAAAAAAAAAAAAAATAAAAAGGGAGGTTAGCCCAGTCTGTCATTAATGTGCTTGTGTCTGCTAATATTGAGACAGTACATCATAAATATATGTATCAATTGCTGAAACATCTAAAACCCTTCAAATCTTACAAAGCTGCAGACATTCCAGTGGCCTACTGTTTCCCATCACTCGCACCTGGGGGATTGCTGTTGCACCAGCTGGAGTCTCATGTGTGAATTTTAGGGAAGAACCAGCCCTTGACCTCGGTGTCCTTGACTTCTAAATGCATCTGGAAGAAAACACCTTTCCAGTATGTACAAAATAAAACTAATTCAAACCACAATGGGGTTAAAATAAAATCTCTTATCAATTTTATTTATTTAAACATACATTCAAAGTAATAATATAAAATTAATTATTTGGTCAACAATAAATCACAGCAAATAAATGGGGTTATATGCTTAATCACAGAGATATTTGCTGTCAGAAGCAAGCGTAAACTGCAAAATGTGAGGTGGAGAATGAGGTTTTTTCTATGAGGAATACTGGTTGGCACCTTCTTTGGTGGCACAAGGGAGGGATAATGCAATATATATTGATTTTTAATCTTTTCATTTTTAAGAGAGCAACAATCCTGGCATTTGTACAGCACCATTAAATGGCAGTTGCAGAGCTTATCAAGGAATTGAATATGCAAAGCACCATTTTACAGCTACCTGATTCTCCTGCTTACTCAAGTTTAGAGTTATTGACAAGCCTCCTGAAGTACAGGCCATTTTACTGGGTCCTTTGACATATATAATACTGACACATCCTGGAAATCCTTTCAGACAATTTCAGCTGCAACATGCAAAGCATGGCCTTTATCTGGTTTCTCTTGCTGTTTGACCTGGGATTTAAAGCCTTTATATGTGGCATATCTCAGATTTAAAATAAGAGATTCAGTGGGACTAGGAATAGAGAGGAAAGCAGTTTCCTGAGGAGTAATGTGTGCACTTGGATCCAAATTATGACAGTGTGATTCTGAATATAAAAAACTTCCAGTCCTAACTTAAACTGTCTGAATCATCCATCCAGATCCAGGAGCCTAGTTTGCAGGTGTGGAAATTAAGCAGTTTGGTTCTTAAAATAGGATGTGTGAATATGGCCTAAGTGCCTTAAAGGCAACTCATTTTTGTTCATCATTGCTAATTGCTAAGTGAATTTCAAGGTTCTTCATTGTGTTAATTACAGGATACTAAGAAATCCCGGAATGAATCTTTGTGAATTCAGAGAGCATTGCTATCACTGCACGCCTCAGTCTTTAATTATGATAAAATTACAATGGGACTGCCTATTTAAAACTTCAGTTTTTTAAGGGGGAGGAAAATAGAGCCAAATCCTGTCCCTTATGCATCAGTAAAGAAAGCTATTACTGTATGCCAGTGTTATACCAGCCTGACTCATCCTTCAGATGATCAGATGAGGACAGATGAATCCAGTGTGGAGGTGGTGTCTGGCTCACGTAAGAGTCCCACACCTCTGCAAATTGTCTTCTCTCCATGGCCTACAACCATGGATGTACATCAATACATGGCTAACTCATATTTCAGGACTAGTTCTATTGAACATGGAAAACTCAAAAGTACTCAGTTTTCTCTGCTGCAAGAACCAGGCATTGAAGAACAGTTTTAGAAGACAACCTGTTTTGCTTTAGGATAGAGGGAATCATAAATTATGATTGCTGTGGAGAAGACATTTACAAGAAATCACAGAAAAGCTCTGTGGTCAACAGTTCCTGCAGGCACATGTACAAACAGAATCATGTAAGGTAAATAAAACGCTGACCAGCAATGTTGCTGACATTGCAAATTTTCTTCCAAGTCATTCAGGGACCTCATAAATATAGAAAGCCTCAGTTACATTTCTCAGTGAGTCTGTAGCTCTGTGGGTCAATTAAAATTATGTCATTAAACTAATGTGGCAAAGAAAAAGGATCACTGCAAAATAAAGTAGATTCTAGCATATTCCATGATCATAATGAGGCCTGATCTTTATTCCCTGTTTTGAGCAGCTGAGCAATAAACCTTGTTGAGACTTTGCTTGATTGATAGATGGCTTCTATCCAGTGACTCCAGATAAGACAGTAGGGAAAAAGCAGGACAAAAATAAAAGTGGGAAAAAAATAGAACTGATCTCAGGCTGTTATGGTCTGATGGCTCAACGCGGTACTTTGTGTCTGCCAGCATATTGATTCTTTGCATTCGATAGCACTAAACTGGCCCTTTCACCATCTGCAAGGATAGGATCAGGAATGACAGAGCAGAGGGAGTCCGTGCCCAGTTTCTGTAGCTTCAAGGCAAACAAATAGCATGGCAATGATTCACTTTTGATAGGGATAAAAGAAACTGGTGGAGTTGACTGTTGGTTACTAACCTTGTGTTTTACAGGAAAACCTTTGAATGATTTTCTGCTTATTGTTGTTACTCAGCTCTACAGAGATATTATAATGCACAATGAACTTACAGGGTTCTCTGTGTGAGTGTTATCAGCAAGGTTACCAGATGTGTGTGTGCATGTGGTGTTGCTAGGGCAGAGAAAAGTGTTGTAAATCAGTGTCTTAATATAAAAATAAAACACAATTAGCAATACATTCTGCAGAAACTAGTGACTGTGTTTGAAAGGACAAAGAGTGTTGGACAAAAACAATTAATGGTTTAGCGAGTAAACCTCACAACTTACAGGAAAAATCTTGTTCAAATTTCTACATGATTAATTTGGATTCAGTCTCCCTACAGATACAAATTCCTCTTCGTATCACTAGGTGTCCTATGCACGGAGAGAGAACAAAATATTACTAAGAGGATCTGCCATGTAAACAGCACATGGTTTTATGGTCAGGACTTACAGTAGGGATCAGTGAAACTCTTGAATCACTTTGATTTGTATTGGGTTTTTTGTGTGCAATTTTTAATTGGATTAATATTGCTTGGAAAATGTGTTTAGATGACCTATACTAGAAACTGTGCTGTATTATTTGCAAGGGGTGATTCCTGTTCCTGGATTTTAAAAGGAAATGTCTTTTTCCTCCAATTACACATAATGATTAACATTCACACTAAAGATCTTTGAATTCTTCTCAACTTTCCCCATGAATATCTTAGTTTGCCACTTAGAAACGTATTATACTCTTGGACATGTAGTTTTGAAAGATGTAAGCAGGACGGAGATATATACATGTCTAAAAAAAAAAACCCAACCCAACATTCAGACAACATTACTCAGATGTTGCAGATAGTCAGATTTTAATATAAATGAGCAATATCTAGCAGTGTGCAGGGAGTAATGTGGGAACATTACAGAAGGCTGTATTTCCTGTGTGTGGGTTAGTTAAAGATTTAATCCTTTATGTAAGATGAAAGGCACTGTAGGTTTCTGAAAGGGTATATGCATTCACTGAGCCAGAGAATAATTATAGCACAGTGAGTTATAAAATTGATGTTTCTATGTTCAGTTTCATTGTCTTGTTGTAGCCTGGATCTTAATGGATTAATTAGCCCTCCATTAGTGTGTTTACTCTGGGAGGTGGGGTAGTACCTCCTTTCATTTATCTAACTTGTTGTTTAACACTTTTATGAAACTTGTTTTTTATGCAATCATTTGATTGTCGAATTTCAATTTTCTAAATGGATAAAAGGTGAGGGGAAGAAGGAACAGGTATGTCACAGTATTTCAGATTTGGTTTGTATCCAGTTTGCATTTGATCTATTCAGAAGTCAGAGTTCTGTAGAGTTGCTGGTGAAATACTTAAAGATTGACTTGTATTTAACATACTTGTTATATGTAAATTGCTTTATATTTTTGTTACAAAGGCTACCTTTGTTTATCTTGCCACATTCATTCTCTCACTAACTCAGTCACCTAGCGTTGCTTAAGACTAGCAGCTGCTGGCTTTCATAGTGTTGATCTCAGCAAGCTGGTATCTGATGTTTCAGTCTTTTTCTGCCTTGGAAACCTTTGAGGTCTTTGGACCTTATTGAGATGATTGCTTTTTAGCCTTTGTCTGTCCTTACAGGAGAAATACCATAAGAGTGAAATTGCCAAAACAACTGCCTGACTAGTGATTCAACAAGGCTTTAAAAGAGCTCTAAGAGTAGCAGATCTGAAAAGCTTGAGCATTGGTCTACTTATAGAGCAGCACCATCTCCACACCTTTCTCTGTATAAATATACATGGTTAAAATATGCAAAGAATTCTAACCCCATTCCAGTTTCTTCTCACTGATTTCCCCCATTTCTTTGTCCCTGCACTTTCTGTCCCCTATTTCTGGTTGATGGTTATATTTAGTGTTGATGTCAAAACCAGTCTGTGAATCCTACAGCAACTAAAATTTCCTTTCCTATATGTGATGAAATAAAGACTCACAATAAGCTTTTGCTGTACCAGTTGCTCTAAACCATCTCTAGATTTTCTGCACGCAGTTCTGACATACTGCACTGACAACTTTAGTAATATTGACATTAATTTGGTAGATTTCAGTTGTGTGCTAAAGTGGGGGTTTGATGTGAGGATAGATTGTGTAAAGGCTAATTACACAAGGGGAAGCATTGATTGCTTTTACAAGCTTTCATTTCTGCCAGTGTGTGAATCTTCTGAACTTGCTTACACATCAGAAGCGGCATTACTTGTCCTGTGGAGGGGTAATGACCACAACATGGTTTACCATGTGAGTGGTAAAGCAAAGGTGGCTCTTGCACTTTTCAAGCCACTCTTTGGAGGAACATGTGAATCAGATGGACTAATCCAGGAATAAGTCCTTCTTGGGACTTTTCTGTCCTTCTCTGCATGTCCCACTCTTTTGCAGATACAACACAGTGTGAATGAGGCTATAATATTATATTTGATTTAACCATATATCAATATTCTTCCTTTAAAATAGGCAGGCTGTAGATAAAGAAGCATACATTCCATTATTTCTTTAAATAACAAGAATGAACTCTTCAGCACAAGTGAAAGCAGACCATATGCCTTCCCTTTGGGTATCCCTTGGCACTGAGGTTCTGGCATCATGCTTCTTCATGTAGAAGCCAGCGAAAGATGTTTAATGGCTTTCAGACTCCAAAATGAGTTCTGTGGCCATGTGTGTCCCTCTCCAGTTGTCTGAGGAGATGAGCTTGAATTACAGCTCAGTCACTGCTGCCAAGCACTCTCCATTATTCCAGCAGACCAGGTTGCCAAGCAGGATTTATGGTCCTTTTAACTCAATATCAGGCAATGGAGTAGCATTGTGTGATATTGACTTTATACCAGAGATTCTTATCAATGGAACAGGACTCTCTAAAATCAGGGAGATAATCAAGTCTGTAACTATCACATTGGTAATTGGCGCCACTCAGAACATAGTTAAACATAAAAATACAAACTAGTAGCACAGAAGAAATGACTTTGTTTTTGCTGTAGATTAATGCACTATGCAGATCATACAAATTGCTTTCACATTAAGATTTTCTAACCTCCTTTCTTGCCCTCTGTCTGTGAAGTTTTGAATATGCCTGCAACACAGTAGCTCTTCTGATTGGGTACAATCTTGATAATTACAATTGAATATTATTTTTAATCAGTTGTGATCTGAGGCAAAGCAGGCTTGTCTGTTGCTAATAGCGATGAAGCTCTGAATATATTAAGCTTTATTTTTCATTCCTACGAACAAAGAGATAGTTGTGCTATAGAAGTAAACATTTACATTCAGATCTAAAAGAACAATTGGTTTCTCCTGTGATATTCATAGTTTAAGGCTCAGTTTTAGCATGAATTTTAGCCTATCTTTCCAGTTATTTATAGCCATGAAAAAAAACAAAGCATTTTAGAGTGGTCTGCATACATTTACAGAAAAGATAAGGTGTATAACTTCCTACGCTGTTGTATCTCTACTAATTTGAATATAATGAGCAAACTCTCACCTCGCAAAGAATAGGTCCTGGGGGTTAACATATTAGCTCTTTATCTCCAGTGCTATAAAAAATGTCATTGCTGTGCAGCTAATTATATTAAATAGTTACAGATATAAAATACATTGGAATAGTTGTTTAATAGGCAGGCAAAAATAAATGGCATTGCAGCTATAATTTTCTTGATTCTGTTTTTCCAAAATACTACTGATTTGTAAGGGTTTTTGAACACCCTTGCCAGTGATACAAATAGCACTGTTGACCTTTAGCGTAAGCTCAAAAACAAAAGCTGTAAAACACAGGTAAATTAGAACATGGCTTATGTCAGTGTGATTACAGTACCTTTGTACAATCCAATAAAAATAAGAAACAGCAAAACAAAGAACAACATTTGCTCTTTACTGTTCATGATAAAGTATTCAAGTGTTCAAGCAAATTGTTCTTCCGTGATAAATAACTGCCGGTGGATTTTACTAGGTGTTGGAGTCAGCTTCAAAAACCAGCTTATCCAGTGAATCCTTTAAAAATCTATATTTTTTTTTTTTTCTTCTATCTGTGCTAGACACGTGCTCTGATACTTTTTAAGTTATATATGAAACTGCTCAGATTTTTGGTAGAAACCCCTTTTAACTGCATATCTTGTACTGACTATCATGAATACATGTATGTTTTTCTTCTTCTATTTTATCTTGTTGCTTAAGAAAAAAGGCATTGCATTTAGGTTACAAGGAAATCTAACGAATGGCTAAATTAGTGGTATTCAGAGGATACCAACTAAAGCTAAATTTGTATTGATGTTTACAGTTTCCATCAGATTTCTGGATGACTAAAGAAACCAATTATTATGTTGAAATAATGAGACTTGATATTCTTGTGTTATTCTACCATCTCAGACTGTGCTGAGAGAAGCACTATAGAAGCCATCCCAAGTTATAAAAAAGAAAACAAAACCAAAAAACCCCATGTAAAATATGCTCCTAACTGTACTACACTCTTAGATAAATAAAATGTGACTTGCACAGACCTATACTAGAAACTCAACTGCCTTCTCACAGCAGTGTCAGTCAGTCTTCATAGTGTGTTCATGGTTTGCTAGTAACTCTGGTTTAAAATCTGTTCCTTTGGTTAGCTTTAGCTGCATTTGAACTTAAAGACACTCTAAAATAACCTGCAAAGAAAGAGCCTTTTTTCTTCACTTCATTAGGAAGGGCCTCATAGCTGCTCCTTTCTCTCTGTGCCATTCCCCGTGCCAGTGGTGAGCTAGCATCTGTTAGGTTCAATTAGACATTTCCCACCGTGTCTGTAGGGTGTGAGCACCTTGGACATCTTCTGTGAAAATGTCTTTGTCCTAAATTGAATCCATTTAACATATTTCTTGTTTGTGGGTTTGTTTGTCTGTGGGTTTTTAATTTTGTTTTTATTATTATTATTTTTACTTTAAGCGATATAAAAATAAGGTTCTGGTAGTGTACACTGGAGGCTGAAAATGAGTTTACCCTGAGGAGGTCTCTGGAGATTTTCCTGTTTGGAGGGAGCCAGATTTCTTCCTCTATGGCAGCACTTCTGCAAGATGTGTGACTTCATTTCTGAGTTTCACATAGCCATTAGCTTTAATTTCAATTCCACAGAGGTTTTAGTGAGTGAAGGATGCCATATTAAAGGTGAACAGGCTGAGATTATACCACCTGCCTGTAGATTTTCGTCCACCTTCCAGCACTGCAACTGCCTGGAGTATGTATTTGTGCCCGGAGGATGGGTGTTCAGCATGGGGCATGCCAGGGGATGGGCTCATCTCCATCCTGGTGTGGATTCACTGGCAGAGATCCTTACGTGAGAGGATTCCTATCCCCACCACAGGAAGATCTGTGGGAACAATTAGGCCTGTGGAGATCTCAGGCTTTGTGCACACTATTCATTGTGCTTCTTTAACTTAAAGGGTGCTTTGGTTTGTGTAATTTTACAAGCTACCGAAGCAGGACCTATTGATATTTAAAAAATAATTAAAACAGAGTATTGAGTATTAAAATGCTACCTTTATGCAGTATCTACTTTTCATATTACAGCACAAGATTTTCACTCTACTTTTGCTATTATGAATCCATTACATGTAAATGAATGAATACTATTGTTAATAACCATTTACAGCATACAGTGTAACAGCTCCAAAGGAGCTATTAGAGTTTACTATGTGCTGTGAATATATATGAAGAACAATACACAGACCTCAGCTAGAGTGTAATGGGTGCATTGACGTAACATCAGCTCTGAAAAGAATCTAAGAGTCCATAGCATGTGAATGGCAAAACAAAGAAATTCAAAGTCCAGACTCCTCTTCTTTAAATCACCCAGCTACAATGTTATGTGATGGGTATCATTACTGGGAACAGTTCTGCAGTGTTGCTTGTAATGGAGTATGGAATGATTACCTCTTGTAGTATGGACACCAGTGTTTATTTCACAGTGTCACCTGTTGGGGTAGGCTTTGCATTTGGATTATCTTGCGTATAAGCATGCAGTGTTTATGGGAACGTTCATCACTTCACATGTTTGGTTTGGACTATTTTAGGTAGAATACAGTCTAGGCTTGTGTAGGTAGGTGCATTTGTGCCAGAAGAGTGTTAGGAAGAAACGTTTGCTACATATATGTGCATGTCTCTAGATTAGTGTTAAGAGTTTTGGCAACACCTTTAATACAGATGCAGATCTGAACAAGTGTAAACATGCAATAGATCTAATCCAAACCATTGCAATATAAATTTCTTCTCCTAATACAAATCCAGAGATAATTTTTTCAAAGGTAAGATACATTTGCCCTCCCTACTAACATTATTCTAACACTCCTGTGACAAACTTCATGGTCTACTGCCTTGTCACTGGTGTGGTAGGGGACTGCTCAAAGGGAACTCAACAAGTGCTCACAAATTGCTTCAGTTGCTACATCCATTAGACTGACCAAGGACTTTAGATTCCTATGTTTTCAATTATACTTTGTGTTTCAGTGCATTGCTTTTGATTGTAGCTTTAATCTGTTCTGGAAGAAGTGTACTGAAATTCATGTTCATTGATTACACTTAGGAATTAGTGGAAATTGAAACTTAAATGTCTGTCCAAATTTTGTGCTAATATTCATACCCTTGGCTTCTTATTTTCATTTTTAGAGCTTTTCTTCCTGGTGGTGTTCTACTGACTTCCCAAAATATGAACCAGATTATTGCTAGCTGCCACAGAGTTGTATGAGGAAGGTCACTAAGGTCATCCTTTAATTTTAATTTCCTCTGAGCCAGTTGTAGCTCCTGAAACTTAGAGCCAGAAGTTCTCTCTAACAAGCAATCCTTGTGATGCTTGCTTTTCTGAAATGCAGGTGGAAGGCAAGGTAGAAAGCAAAGTTTTGATCTTTGGAGTCCAGACACAATCCTCAAAATGCAGACAGCTCCACAGGGTAATGCTGCCCAGAAGTTTCTTACTGTCTATGGCTGTGTGTCCTGCCAAATACAGTCCTGAGCTCTAATGGCTCAGTGAAGTCAATGGCAAAATTAGATTTGAATTTTTAAGTAGAAATGGTTTTCCATGACATGGAAAAGCGAAATACTCTTTTTTTGTGAATGTGCATGAATTAAACTTCTGGGAGGCATCAATAAAACATCTAAACAGTAAACTCATGGTAAATCTGTTCTATGCGTTTTCCTTAGATATATAGAAGGTGATAAATTAAAAGTTCTCTCTTTAGTACATATTTCCCATGGAAAGGTATATGCTCATACCTTCAAGTAGTGTTTGCAGTTAACGTTTTTGACCTGCACTTAAGGGTCAGCAGTCACAGGCACTGTTAAAGACCATTATGGAACAGTATTGCCTCCATGGCCTTCTAACCACTGCCAGCTTTTTGCTAGTACCCATAGAGTTTTAAAAAGTAAGCTGTCTGACATTGGAAAATCAACACTTAAAAATTACACACTATCTTCATAGTTTTTCATTTGTAATCCAAAACTAATGGACTGTTATTTTAATATCTGTTTTCTAAGCACATCCCCTTTAATTAGGTCCTGTGCACTTTTTAGATTTGTTTCATTGCCAATATTAAACTGTTTTCTGTATAGCAAGCAGATTCCAAGGCAGATGTCCAATCCTTTTGGATTTTGCTTACTGATTATAACAAATTTGTTACTTTTTTCATGCAAACATAGAGCTAAATTCTTTTGTTGAGCAACAGACCTACACTGAGTATCCGTAAAACCACATCAGCACAGCAGGAGCTCAGAAGAGCTAGTGGTAATTACTTCGTCTGTATGGTGTTTCCATGCATTCTACTTCAGGTTTCTATTTTTTCTCTCTTCCATTTCTTTGGCCAAGAATTTGTCTCAAACTTAAACCTCACTTTTTATATACACTTTATTCAGAAAGGCTCAAGGAAAATTGTTCAGGAGACTTCTCAGACAAATGAAATACCCAAGCCATCCACAGTTTAGAGTGTAAATCAAGTAGGATTAATAAAAAGTTAGAACTAGCAAAGGGAAGAGGTAGTGTATGAGAGGATTAGATTAACTTGGAGAGTAGTCTTTCAACAGATGTTAGATGCAGCAAAGAACCACATTTTGTTTATTTCAGATCCCAAACAGCTTAGTTATGCTCAGTGAAAGAGAATAAGGTTATGCAGGAAGGGATCAGACTCTTGATTTCTATTCTGCTATCTTTAAGAACTTCAAAAAGGAATAAGCTTAGAATAAGTTCGTGATTCTGTTTGAAGTTAGTCTCATTGTAAGAGATGTGTTCCGAGAGGTCCAGGTTGTGCGTCTGTGACTTGAAGGAGTCTCTGCAGACCCATCAGTCAATACTGTAACTGTCTGCTGTCTGTATCGTATCTGATTTTCCGTGTCATGAAGTCACATTTTGTCCTTTATAAAAGGCATGCTAGACAAACTTCCTGAACTGTTTTGGAGAAATCTGCTACTTTTCTAAATAGCTAGAACCATTGTGGAAATCAGCTGTGATTTACACCTTACTTATGCATCATAGGTCTATCCTGAGTTGGTCAGACTCACTGCACATGTGCAGAGACATTCCCACTGTATGTGCAGTGATTTGACTGGCTTTGTTCCAGGCTGGAGAGACTCTGGAACAGCACAGTTCCCAGAGCCACCACACTCCTTAACACTACCCGTGTTGGAAGGGTTCATTGTGCAAACACACAAATTCAATGAGCCTGCTTGAATGCACATAGTTACACATGGGGTGAGTGTTCAGAACATTGGGACCATACTGTGCCCAGACAGGCTGTGTTGCTGTCAGGCAATTAACTTCCCAAAAGAAATAAAAAAGAAATGTGACATTTAGGCCATTCTCTGTGTTGTTTGTACATACTGGAAAGGAGGACAAAGCGCATGCTTTTAACAGCTAAGAGGAAGAGTATTTGTTTGTTTTCTTTGTCCCTATTAAGATACTCTCAACATGCTAGAGCTGAGAACCTTTAATTTATCACCTTCCTGTGCTTGGGGCTTTATTGCACTCATTGCTTAAGCTAATGCAGGTGGTCCTGGCTTGCTTTGCAGCTGGTTTTGCTGTTACTGATGGTTTCAGTTTAAGTTTATTTTTGCTCTGCTCTTATTTCTTAGATATAGATATTTTTGCTTCAGCTTATTTCATTTGCATTTATCAGTTCTTTATCATTTTATTGCCACTTCTCTGCTGTGACTCTAAAAGAAGAACAACATTTATTCCCTCTGCCCAGCAAGCTTTAAAACTGATTCTCTGTGTTACAATTGTTCTTTGTTTCTTTATAATGCGACATGATCTATTGTTTACAGTATATTTACGAGCAGCAGAGACTTGATGCCTTTTAGAATGAAATGTCTTTATTCTTCCTAAAAGTCTCCTTGTGTTTTTGTAAAGCCCTAAGTATCCTGGTGATGTTCAAAAAAAAGAAACATGATTATGAGCACGATGGAGAGGAAGAAAACTGTCAATCTAAAAATGGTTCCTCTTACTCAGCAAATCCTCCCTCTCTGTATTTTGAGTCATCATCTGGTGGTAGTGACACAGAAAGCTTCTAGTAATCTTTGTTATACCTGTTAGTACTGGAGAGTCACTGTAACTCTGACAGCATATAAACTGGATTTTGCTTTGACTCTCACATTATGGTATCTACAGCTTCAATCTGGAAATAATTTTATGTGTATAGAGTACAACTTTAATTATCAAATAAGTGATTTAGGGGCTCAGTTGTATATTCAGACATAACTTAGGTACCTTAGGAAACACAATATTTCGACATTTTCACATCAATGGGATTTTACAGAGTTTTTCTTTGAAGACAGTGGTCATAGTCGTATGGTGAATGCAGGTTGTTTACAGATAATGCACCTAGGGTTAGGTCCATGTATCCCCATAACACAAATTGTGTCATGGACATTAACAGGAAGGACTATGGTATAGATTAATGTAAAATTAAATCCAATAAAGTCGTAACGAGTACCAGCCATTCTCTTACAAAGACATGAAGGGTAAAATTAAAATTTTACTGAAAATAATATGCTAATATGGAAATTACGGTCATAAAATGAAAGTGAGTATGAAGAAAAAAACAATCAACTTGATATTAATTTTTTTAATACTAAAAGTTATACAGCTTGAAGACTCAAAGGGCTTTTCAGAAATGGAATGTGAGCTGCTCACATTTTCATGAGGCCAACTTTAAAATAATGTCCTTCCTGATTAGCAGAGTGAGCATCATTGCATTTAATTGGGTAATGACCTCTGCTTAGTGAATGTTATAAACTAGAGTGAAATTTGAAGAGGTACAATAGCAAGCTGCAGTAATCACGTTTCTATTGGTTTTGCCAATTGAAGATCATGAATGATAAACATTAAACCACAACATGTAAACAGTTTTTTCCCTGCAGAATTTAGGCTCAGACTGATCACTTGTCTCTCTTAATATGATTTGTCCTGGCTATTGAAAACAAGGACTCCTCCCTCCCCCGATATCTCTTCTAATGTAATTAGCATCTAGTCAATAATGTTCAGCATTTCATTTTACCGCTTTAATTAACAAATTCAATTTGTTCAAACCGCTGTGAAAACAAATTAAAAGCCCAGTGAATAAAAACCTCTAGTGCCAGAGATGAGTCCAAGGTGTTCACCAACTCTTCCTTTACTAGACCACGTTTTAGGGTTTTTTCTCCCTGTGAAAATTACTGGGATTTTCAAAACTTGTTCTGATTTTTGTTCCAGCAGAGCAAGTTCAGATTCATTGTGGCTAGGTTTCTCTGGATTTTATAATACTGAAAGAGATGATTTCACATCCAAATTCCCCAACTCCAAGGAAAAAAAGCAAGGCTTTCTTGTCATTTTGCATATGCTGTGAACGTTTAGTATTTACTTTTAGACCTTTCCAGAGGTTCATCATTGCTCTTCATCTTGTCTCTTGCTGTGCCTCTCTCCCAGCCCACACCAACAAGTTACAACAGAGTTGTTTGGTGTAAATGCAGCAGAGTGTGTTCTAGCCACAGCTGCCTCCATAGCAGCCTGTGTGTGGCCAGGACGGAGCTGCTGCTTTCTGCTTTAGCTTTTAAAAAGGGGAGTCTCCTCAGGCTGCAGCACTGGGTGCTTGTGCTAGTCTCGCCTCTCCTGTGCACCATCTGCCTCTGCCTAGGAAACCACCACGGCTGCGAGGCCCTCTCTGTCAAATATTGTCATGCTTTCATTTTTTTCTTTTTTTCTCCATTTTCTTTTGGAGATGAGAGCATTTACTGTACAAACATTGGCAGAACTCTGGAAAGGTTGAAACAATACAGATTGGGTTTAATAACTACAGTAAATGTCCCGCAAACTTGGTCAACAGACTGGGGTGTATTTATATGCATGATAAACACAAACACACGCAAACCCTGTACGGCTGTTTGGAGGTTGGCCTTCCCTTCCTGAAGGTCACTGGCAACTGTGGGCTTTCTGCCAACATGCAGCATTTAGCTTTGCAATATTCATGCGATGGGTTTTTAATATTTACAGCTTTAGATTTGACACAGCTCTCCTTACATATTCTGATTGCTTTGGCTTTTTCTGAGACCTTCCTGAGGTGGCTGTTTGAGAAACACATTTAAGAGAGTAAATGTTAGCTACTGAGCAGCACTGGGGTTGGAAATTGAGGCTGCTGAGCTGAGCATCTCACCTGTACCAGCTAGGGGGACCTCAAGGAAATTTGTTGGTTGAGATGTATTTTGCAGATCGATGTGGAAGCAATGGACGATGCATGCTGGCTCCTTGCGGCATTGCTTTGTTTGGAAGCTGTGGTGTATAACAACACCACCAAGTTTAGGTCGTGAGTTTTCCCTCAGCTGGGGATCTAGTTTGAGTGTCTCTCCTTTATCTGTCTCTGTATAACCTGTCTACTCAGGTTATCAATCAGACGTTTTTGAGAAATTTAGTTAAAATTGGCTGGTGGGTACAGTGGTGTGGAAAAGACAGACAGGTTAGTGGAGATTTTTACATAAACTCGCCTCTTCAGGAAGCCAGGCTGTAAAAAACCCTCACTTCGCTGTGTTTCCATTTGTACTGCCCTGTAGATGAATTGCCACATCTCAGTTTGAGAATGTGGAGCCCTTACTACTCCACTGAGTTCATTTCCATTTTAGGTGCCCTGAAGTTCATGAAAATGCACTTGAAAGTTGCATTTGAAATTTTTTTAATATGATCACTTCTTAGAGTAATCTAGTATTAGCTAGAACTTTGCCTGTTTCATCACTGTACAAAATGATAGTATTCACTTGAAGTTGAAGTACTGGAGGAAGTAAACCACTAAAACCTGAGGTGATGAACGAGAATGTGAAGTGAAAAACTTGATCATGTAATAATATAAACAAATGGATGCAAGACCTTTCTGAGATCCTCAAATGGGGGTGTTTAGACAATTAGTGTTCATATTGTCCCTCTAATTTCTCTGCAGCGGAGACGCCAATCCCTATCTTTCATTTAAAATTGTCATTATAATATTTAGTGACACATACTGGTGGTGTTGCCTGAGCAAATCTGTGTCTAAAATGATCTCTGCTCAGATATGTATAGCTCATGTCTGTCTGTCTCTCTCAGTTTCTTTTCTTTTCTCTTCTTTTCTTTCCAAATGTAACCGCATGCCAAATGGTATAAATTATCCAACCATCTGTCCCCCTTCTTCAAAACCCTAAGGGAAAATAGATCTGAAGTGTAGCTCATTTTCACCAAAAATGCCAGTTGTAATAGATCCTCACTTTTGCATCCACTCAGCTTGTAACTGGTGGGAAATCCCATAGCCTTAAAATTTTTGGTAGCTAACTCAAACCTGTTAATTAGCAGGTGGCCAGTTTTGCCTCTGTTCAGCGATGGTAGCAGCTCCTGGACCTTCTGGTTTTTCTTTTACCTCTGACCAGTAGAGGAGCTCCCCCTGCCTGTTACTTGTGCAGCATTGTTAAGAAGCTGCTGAACTGTTCACATTTTCCTGATATTTTATTTGAGATTTAAATAATTTCATCTAATTATATATCTCCCCTTAATTTTCTGTCTTGTAAAATAATAAGGAAACTGATTTTGCTGCATGAGTCAATTTGCAAATCAAGCAGCCTTTACATTATTTCCCTGTCTGCTGAGTTTCTGCGCTGAGTATCGCTGTCTCGCATATATGTTTCCCCCACTCTGTCTTTCTAACTTGTCAACTGAAGCTGAAATGCTAATTGAAATTGAATCGGCTTGTCAGTGTGTTGCCACTGTGCCGCTCTCCCTCCAGTATGCTTAGCTGGTGTGTTCACTAACTGGGAGTTAGGAACCCTTACGTTGAAGGATCAGAAGTGTGGGTAGGAAACTCTTCTTTCTTACTGCTGCTATTACATTGTGCAATGAGCCAAACTTGTTGAACCTTATAGTCCTGTGTAAACTTACTGTACTGGAGGCATCCTCCAAATTCATGTCTATAAAGCAATTCTGCTTAACTGCTTCCAAATATGGAGACTAAGCACGAGCAAAGGCAGTTGACTTTGGGACAGTTCTGAAGTCCTGGAAATTTCTTCTTGTTAGTTTGAGTCTTTATTAAATGAGGAACTCATCAGCTATGCTTCTACATTGCTCTCTAACGTATTGTGTGCTCTTCTGATTTGAAGAGATAAAGAGAATCAGATCTGAGATAAGGAGAGCTTCAATTCAAAGATCCTTCAAAAATACCTACCCTGGTGGCATGATGATTTGTATATTACCACTAGAACTCTACAGCTGAGGTGAAATGAAGTATATAGTCTTTCGTACCTCATATATAAAAACTTTTTATTTTTCGAAGGGATCCATATGATTCATACCAGTCTTCGAAATCTATAGAAGTGAAAATTGTCCATGATACATTTGAGAACTCACATTATAATTGTTTCACTTCAGGAAGAAGGTAAAGCAAATAATTTATTTCCACGCGTTAGTAATAGCATTCATATTAGGTGAGAGCTTTTTTTACTAGGATTGTAGCCAATATTTCCTCATTGTTGTGTTAATTTTGTGTAGTGGTAGATGAACAATACACCGACAACAATATGCTCCCAGAATTTGCTGTGATCAGTTAGATGTGTCCCAGCTGAATCCAGGGGTCTTGATAAACCACGTAATTCTGAATTGTCCCCAGGATGTGCATCCCAGCCAAAGTTTCCATCAATTTGAAGCTCACCTATTCACATTCCTGCATGACTCCATTTATGTGTACAGTCATCAAGTGAAGTATTATTGTAGTTTTGCACAGGAACGTATACTTAGATATTTTTTTTTTTTTAATTTCACTTCTCTTAAATTGACACTGTGATAGGAGCCCAGTCATGATAAAGTCAAGTATATAGGCAGGCATAGAAAATTTCATATGCATTTGGGTATGTGAGCCTCTGATATTCTTTGAAAATATTTCCTTTGACTCTGTTAGAAAGTAGGTTAGCTGGAACTGTTTACCTTGCTACAGAAAGAATTTCCAGATAGCAATTTTCAGTAAAACTGTGATCTTTGAACTTGTCTCAGTGTGACAGCTCTTCCATTTCAGACAGATTAAGATCTTTTCCAAGGTAGACTGGATTGGTGGCTATCCAAGCATAAGTCATTAGGCAAAAATGAAGGATAGATATTGAAAGATGTATTTTAGTATTCAGTTATTTGCTGTTCTTTTCGAAAAGGGCTGGTTCTGAAGTAAATTTTATATATTAGCTAAACACACATAGTTATTCTGTTGGCAGAACTATTTAACCCTGGTAGTCTGTAGATCTGTATCTAGTGTCCACTAGACCCATCATGATAACCCCAATTCTTCCCATCTCCCCAAAACATGGTCCGTGAGATTCCCTGGGCAGAAGAAAACAAACTATGGCTTGTCTTGAGTTTTATGTTCATGATGGTTATCAGGTATTGCTGCCAAACGAAAGATCTGTAAAATTTAGAACTTGATGGCAGAGGGACACTGCGTTGGATCTTTGCCTTCACTAGCCTCCAGACTTCAGGGGGAAGTTACCAATTATTGAGACTTAAGTTCTTTCAAATGTCACTGACCATGAGGTTCAAAAGCAATTTTGCATGATCTGGTTTATACTGATGGATGAACTGATAATTTTGCCTTGCTTCCACAGAAGGCTAGCATTTCCTGCAAAGACTGATTTAAAGCTTTATCCAGGTGTTAGTCTAGCAAGATGTTTAGAATCTGTTTGCCTTCAATTTGCTATTTGTAAAACAAAGATAATAGTACACCTCAAAGGTGTATTGTCAGGCTTAATCCATTAATTTTTCTAAAGTTACTTTCAGCTTCTGAGATAGAAGGCACTAAAACAATGCAAAGGATTATTCATACTATTATTATTTTATGAGTCATGCCGACACATTTCTTCCTCTTCATAAGAATTCCAATAAGATCTCATTTCTTTATTGCACAGAGATGATGTTTTAAGTTTTCATATTCCCTCAGGAGCAAACTACAATTGCTGAAGTGGCCAGTACATTTTTAAGATACTGGTTCAATGTCCAGTTCCATTTTTGTTCTTAACTGCATTGATATATAATCTGACAGACTCCCAAAGATTGATACCTTCCAATTACTTTTGGTTTGTAATGTCAGCTTGATAATTTTGCATTTCTACAAGCTCAGGTTAATAACCACTATGCTGAAGCTGAATAATTTATAAATTTTTTGGTCTTCCAACTTTGGAGAGACCCGTAATAATGCATTTAAAAAAAAGAAAAAAAAAGAAAAAAAAAAGAAAAGATAACTGATTACCTCTAATTGCTGTTTTATGAAGGTATCCATTCTAATAACTTCAGCTCGGGTAGGAAACAACACAACAGGTGTGTCAAATAGATAAACAAGGACAGATGAGGGGTTGTACGGGCAAAATTATAATTCTAAACCAAATGTATTAGCATAAATGCAGAAATCTTAGCTTGCTGCTTGCCTAACCAGTGCCAGATTGAAGTGACTTGTAGCTATCACTCAGAGGCAGAGGAAGGTGTTAAGAACATGTTTAAATGAGAAGATGATGGCAGCTCTACAAATTTTGACAGTCAGTTTATCCGAGGCACAAGTTCCTTGCTCTTTGTTCTTCACCAGTTCCCAAAGGGCTCGATTTTCAGAAGTGCTGAGCACTTGCAGCTTCTATTGACTTCAAGTGGAGTTTTAAGTGTTCTGCACTTGTGAAAATCATGCCCAACTGGATTAGCACAAAGAGGTTTTTCTTTCAACATCAGCCAGAAATCTCTTTTCTTCCTACCTGACTTTTCCAGCAAAACACAATTACTGTTTCCTAACAGGCAAAATTGTATTATTCTATGATGTATTTTAGTTCCTTGGTGTCTTAGTGAATATGTGTTGGACTTTATTATGCATTTGTACCATTTCTCACAGAGTCAAAGAAATAAGAGATGGAAAAGACCTGCTAGGTCAGCTACTCCATGTCTCCAGTAGTACAGCATTGTTCCTTTCAATATGTTTTCTTGTGTTTTGTCCCTCCTAAATACTGGAGACATCCTCTTTTGAGGTTGCAGTGACAAAAGCTGCACAACCGTTTATCTTTCTTTCAAAACTAATACATATATTTGGAAAGAAAAGAAAGCAGAATATTTTTAATCCTCCCTCCAAGTTGAGAAAAGTATCCCTTTTATTCTATAGGCAGTTCTCCTTTTCATATCATCATTGGAGGCAGCTGCTGTCATTAGAAATAGGGGTGTGAATGCAGGATTCTTTGCAGATTATATTTTTATTTTAAAAAATAGGAATGCATAACAAAGGTGATCTTTGTATGTCTTTATTTCTGCTCTTTTGCTGTTTCATGGCCTCTCTCTGTCATGATTTCTGGATGCTTCTCCACTTTGGCATGTGACTAGGGATGCAAAATACCCTAAAGAATACATTCAACAATGTGTTTTAGTTCCACGTTCAAATATATCTTTGGCCACCCTGTTCCAGAGAAGTCATTGCAATAGACATAATGAGCCATAATTCTGCCATTAAATGCGGGCTGATGATAGGAAGAAGTGCAGTCATCCCAGTAATAAAACTGACTGCCCAGTACAATATAGGCTTTCTCCCTCCCTCATCTGCATTAAATATAATTATTGGAAGAACAATCTCTGGATACATTTCAATAAAGTGCTTTCCCATAGTTCTGTTTTCTAGGGCAAAATAATTTGTTGTCTGTTTTAAAAGCCCTTATAAAAACAGCTGTCTCTTGGAATTTTTGTTAGTTGCATGATGAGTCTCTCTTAAGTTTTCTCATAGGAAAATAATATTCATGTTCTTTAAATTTTCATTGTTATATCTATTTAACATCTAATACCTGAATATTTTTGCTTTTATTATTATTAAAATGACTGACTAAAAACTGAAGGAGGAAGATAACCTTTAATTTATACTCCTGCTCAAGAAGGGGTCTTTTTGTAGTTACATTCAGGTCTTTTTTTTTGTTGTTGTTGTTGGTGGTTTTTTCCCTGTGGATCATCTATGCTATTAAATGGATTTTTATTCCAATTTAGGGTACGCTTCGTCTTTAAACCTGTACTTACATTAACTTTTGTACGTGGTTGCCCAGGCAACAATGTAATTGCATGAAACAATGGCATTCTCCTATGTACCATTTATGGCAAGTTTGCATTTGAAAAAACTTTTTGTCTTATCATCAAAGCAGAATTTGTAACCTTCTGACAGCTGAAGGAATGTTTAGGGCCCTTGATTCATATTAATTTTCCCTTGTAATTTTAATGGGTACCGTCACCTTTCATTTTCAGGGTATTTCTTTATTCCCCCTATGATAGTTACTGTTTTACATGAAAATTCTAGATCAGGCAGAAGAAACTGATTAAAAAATAGCTCCAAGAAAAGGCTGCAAGTACCATTCTTCTAGCTTGCAGCCTGTGAAATTGCCACTGTTTAATTGATCTTCTATAAGCTTATCTTTCCAGTGAGATGTACCATTATTGTACATTAATCAGTGCCTCCAGACATTATCACTGAGGTAACCAAGAGCTAATCAAGCAAGAATGGAGCTGGCAGACGCCAAGATGTCACGGATGCCTTGCTGTGTACGAAGTCTGTCAGAGTTTCAGCTTCCAAAGGAACCTGTTTTTGCAGGGCTGCAGACTTTGTATAACCTTGTCATAGCAATGGAAGAAGGGGCAAGCACCCTGAATGTCAAACAGGCGGGCCACGCAGGGAGCCAACGCTCCCGGAATCCTCTAGATGGCAAACAACAAAGTGACACCGTAATAATAATAATAAATGATGCTATTTAGGAATAAACAAAATGTTGACATGTTGATTAGTTTTTACTAAATAGCAGTTTCCAAGGGAAGAGAATCAAGCAAAGCGAATTTACAGTGGAAAATATTCAAAATATATTAATCAGTCATCGCAAAGTGCCACTAGAAATTGCATTCGTGCTTTTTAATTGATTTTATTTTATACATGCTCATATAGGGGAAAACAAAACAAAACAAACCTCTGAATTTTCTTGAATATTATTTCTGGCAGCCAGATACCATATTGGGAGAATAATAGAATAAAAAACAATAAAGAAGTGTACCAGATTCATTTAATCCATTTAACTAAAACTATGCTTATTCTTGCAGAAAGATCTGTGTGACACTTCACTGTCAATTGACAGAATCTGTAATTCGGGATAGAACGGAGCCTAAACTGCAAAGTGAAGCAGCTGAATCTTTGTGCCATAGGTTCTGTCATGTGAGACGAGTTTCAACTGCTGGCATGTCTGAGCTGCTTCTTTCTTGTTGGCATGTTGATGTCTCCATGGCATCCTTTAACTATTTCCTCCTACAATCTTGCTAGTGGTAGCAGAGAAGCAACTCCAGCACTGGCATCAGTGAGGTGAAGCTGGTGACATCCATTTGTGTGATTTACCCACAAGATACCTGAGGACTTGGGACCTGCAAGTGAACCTTAATTGTACCCATTACTAGATTCACAAACTACACACTGCAGTGAGAACAAGGCTTTCCCCTTAAACAGAGGCTGAAGACCATAACCTATGGTTGGTTACCTAGAGCTTTGAAGCTTGGTGTTTCTGATCTCCTTTTCTGCTACCTGAAGAAGCAGCCAAGTTTTCTCCCCACACATTTGTAACCCACTGATTTTCATGCAGCTTCCAGATGCACTGGAGGAAGATAATTACTTCTAGCAGATGTAGCAAAGTCAATGACATAGAGTTTGACTTCTGAGGCTTTTTTCTTCAGGTTTTGAAGTCACTATATTTTGCATGCTGTATTTTGTTCCTAGTTACCAAGACATTGTAAATTAAAGAAATACAGTGTGAAAACATTAATAAGCAGATTTTGCATAGTTTTAACTTTGTAAATCCACTGATTTCTGTTGATATATTCCAAATATAAACAGGTAACAGATCAAAGTTTGCCCACTGAATACATATACAGTAAATGTAAAACACTGAACTAAATTGCCAGCTGGCATACATTCATTGACAAAAAGGAGTTGTGCCAGAAGGTAGTTTGGCTCATTATAGCTAGTAATTTGATTATTAATAAGTGGAAAAATATTATTAATAGTAGCTAAGCTTTATTGATGACATTCTCAAAACTCTATTAGTTCTGTAGAATGAATCTCTCAGTACAGCTTTACACCTCTTTTTTATTTCAGTGAGGATCATAGATTTGTGATGGTTTGCAAGACCAAGGTCATTAATGAAGATGTTTCTTTTGGGTGAGAGGGAAGGGTTGGTTTTGTTTAATTAAAAACCCCCATGAAATAGAAATAGTGCAGAGGGATAAATGTTTCCCTTTCTGAATATAAACATCTTGGCATCACCTCAGTGTTTATTTTCAAAAACTGCTTAAGTTTTGCTTCCATATTTATCTAACAGCAGGGGATCATTATCCTGTGACAAAGTTCTATTCCACTGACATTATCTCTTAATTAGAATTCATCCTTTTCTAGTTCTAAGTAGTCAGCCTGTAGTTCCCACACATCCCATAAAGCAATGTACATTTTTGGAGGGAGAGGGAAGAGGGAAAGTCTCGCAGACCATTAAGAGCTGTTTAATTAGCAGCCTGGTGTGGAAAAGGCTGCTTTTATTCTACATGGGCATATCTATGCAGAATTGCTGATGAAGGCCAGCCTCTGCCCTCCCTTACATCATGCCAACTGACTTTAAGTGATGTGCTAGGCCAGGAGGGAGGGCATTGCTACAGTCAAGAAAATAAATTGCTTATCTTCCTTAGGAGACAAGGAGAGGAATCAGCTTGTGCCTGTAATCACGCTACACTGGGAAGGTAGTGGGGCAGATAGAGGTAAAGAGCAACCTTGTAAGGTGCTCTGCAGTGTGCAGTGAATGTGTGCAGGGATCAGTCGCGAATGGCATTGCTTCTGCTGCTAAGGTCAGTCATGCTACTCTCCCACGGCTCCTCTTTGAGAGATGAAGGTGTCTGCAGCTACTAATGCTTCTTTCCCTTCTCTCAAGAAGCATGAGTAGCGTTATTCTTTCAGCCTCTTCCCAACAGCAGATAAGCAGCCTGACCCTAGAAGGATGTCTTTGGGAGTCTAAAACAAAAATCAATGAAAATAGTAATGTAGAGATATTAAGGCCAGGCCCTTGTTTTTGCATATTGACTTTTGGGAATCTATTGCAGTGAGACTTACAGCATCACTTAAAGACTTTTTAATGTCTGAGCAGCAAGCTCTAACTGACAGCATTAAAGTAGGAATCTCAACTAGAAATTAATAGCTCCATTTCCTCGTCCTGCATTTTAGTGGGTAAAAATGTGAGTAGTCCTTCCCACTGGTGTTTAGACACACTACGTTTTCTGAACTATTTGGCACCTCCTACATAAGATCTACCTGCATGAATGACAGAGCTACATAGCTTGGCAAAGATGGTGGAACATTCAGCTGCCATAAAATGTCTTTTCCTTTACATAGAGCATCACAACAAAAATCACAGCAAACATACATAAATCTAGGAAAAATAATAATTATCTACATGCTGGCAAGAACAGTGCCTGCTACTAGAATAGTATCCTTGTAAAAATCCATTGTGAAAATCCTAGCCACCAGGTGTAACAGACACCAAAAATACAGAAACACTCCCCTAAGATCAGATCCTTGAATGCATATCAAGAAAAACTAGAGTTCTAATTGCCTAACAAGTTTCAGATAATATTAAAGCATATGCTTCAGCATTAAATTATTTCATTTTAGGGATTAGGAAGAGACCAAAGGGAGTAACCTTACCTGAACAGCTGTGTAAAGTAAAGCTTTGGGGCTTTTTCACATTTTCTTCCAAAATACATGCTGTTAGACATTGTTAAGGAAAGAACAATGAAAAAGATTTGTCCATGAGATTCATTAATTGTGGCAATTCCTACACTGGCATGATTTTTTGAAATGGTTTCCTGATAACATTTTGCTATGAAGTAGCGCATGAGGATAAAAGAAAATTTCCTTAAAAGTCCCTAGTCCGTAAATTAGCCCATGTATAATTTCACTTAATGTTTTAAAGTGATGTTCCCAGTTCTGCTGTTCACATCCTTATCATCTTCACTTACACCCTGTAAATTTGTTCAGACGTTCAAACCCTTTCTCTGTCCAGAGATGCAAAGAAGAAAAACCGCAGAAGATACAAAAGCAAACTATTAGCAAGTTTATTAAATGCAGGAAGTGGTGTCTAATTGAAAAGTTTGCTAAATTTACTTAATGATGTGGTGCTACTGAGAGCTGTTATAACTTTACTGCATTGAATTATGCAATATCATACTGCATTGTCAAATGTTTTCTTGGTTCTAATTAAGCCTGTGATTCATGTTAATATTGTGTCATTTAGACAGGTTCCTCAAGCAGTGTTTTATTATTATTTATTAATTTATGAAGCATAGTTTCAGTGTATCATCGTACTTTATAACACTAAGGAAGGATAGAATATCAAACAACCAAATGTATCCCGATACTCAGGGATAGGTCAGCTTCCAGGAGACAGCGTGACTAAGGAGACAAAGGAGATATATTAGATGCCCTTCAGGAACATCTGACAGTTTTCCTAAATCGTGTCTTTCCTTTTGCAAGAGCTCACATTTCTTTCAGTTCTAGCCTGTGTTTCAGCAAAACTACTGCATTTAACTCCTTTCTCTAACAAAACTATGTGAAACAGGCATTTTGGCAAAACTTGTGTTGTTAAGGGTGGGTTTGCCGATTTCTCAGTTTCTTGTTCCAATCTTGATATTTCTAAGTTGCCTTTACAATAATTTATGGTTTCAGTAAATCTATATATCTTTTTAAATTCCCAGTTACTATAAGCCATCCTTGGAACATACGTGTATCCATACTACATGGATGTGACCATGCTTTTACAGTGAAAGTTCAGATGAAAACTTTTGGGGACCTGGTTAAATATAGGTTTGCACACAATTTTCCACATTTCTCCAGTATGACCTCTGGAATATGTGTCCAATGTTGTTTTCACAGGCTGAATGCAGAAATGTTTTGCTGACCTGACGGCCTCTCCTTTAGCTGTGTCCCATTCCCTGCTTGTGTTTCACTGTTACAGAAGAACTTTTGTTCTTGCACTCCTCATCTAGAGTAATGGAAGGATTGCATCCATTTTCAGTCTTCTCCCATTTCTTCTGACACGCTAGAATTATAATGGTTTCTCTGCTCCTCCTTCCCCAGGAGGACAGACATTCTTTTTCTTTTGACAAGCAATTGAGAGGTGGGATAGAGTTTTGGAGCTAAGTAGGTCATCAAAGCTCTGTCCAGTTCTTAAAATATAATTAGATGCTGAAAAAACATTAGTATTTAAATCCTGACATAAATATGGTGTCTGTTCTCCTTTTGTTCCCTCTGGTTGTTGTGTTTGCAATGCATTTGCTGTGTTATGAAAGGCATTTCTATGCTATTGTCTTCTAAAAGACATTGGTATGGTGTTGCTAGCTATTTAATGTGAGGGCTTGCATTTTCATTACAGTTCTGTGTGACCCCCAGCCCCACTGGAAGGCACTACTTTGCCTCTGAGGAGTGGGATCCTTTGATCCTGCAAACTTCAAGGTATTTATTTGTTTGCAGAAAGAGCATCCAGGCAGGACCGGACCCGCTATGACAGGGAGAAAAGGTTGGATGCTGAGACACAGGAAAAGTTAGATTTATGGCACAGGGATGTGCTTCTCATCCTCTGGTGTGACTGAGATGACTGGGAAGAGCAAGGCCCTCCAAGCTCCTGCTGGAGACAACTCTGGGGAGCCTGAAGCTCCTCTGCCAGTTCTTTATTTCCACTGTTTTGTGGCTGAGAAAGCAATTTGGAGTGTGAAACTATTTAGCTAGTTTGGTGCATTTTCTGTGATTTCTGAAGAAAGGTATGAATTTTCTGACTGCAAACTGATTGGAAGTCACTTGCTCTCCTCTGCAAGTATCTTTCTCTGTTTTTTCACTGAATTAAAATAAGATACATTTTTTAAGAAGCATAATTACAGAACATGTAACTTGGTCAAATTTTTGTAAAACAAACAAAACTGTTATGAATAGAATGAACCAGCTGTTTTGAAACCTAACCACTTCAGTGTCACAGAAATCTTCATATTAGATTCATAAATTCAAAATGTTTATTAAAAAATATATAAAATAGTATAGCATAGAAACTTAATGGATCTTCCAAGAAAAGACCCGCACCAGTTTTGATCTTGTGTGATGCATTTCACTTTCATTTAAGGAAGGGAAATCTAAGTTTCTCAGCAAGTATCCGAGATCTTTGACTGTGTATTCATCACACAATGCCAACAGTAAAGTGCTTACAAAAAGTGCTGCACTGAACATAGTGATATTTGTCTCCTTTCAAACACTGGCTTTTCCTAAATTCTTCCAATTCCATTTGCTATGAAAGAGAAGTATTAAAAGCACAGATTTTTTTTTTTTTTTTTTTTCCTGTTTTCAGGTTCCCCATTAGTGGTCATTATTTTCCTGCTTTTGTCCTTTTTTTCCCCCTTGCAATTTTGCTGTGAGTGATTCTCTCTGTCATCTTGCCGTAAATTGATTAATACTGCCCACTGATGCAGTGCACCACATGGCTAATATATCAGTTAAATGGAAACAGCAAACACCACCTGCTCCTTCAGGCAAATGGCACTTTGGAAAATGGAATGTGTAATCAATAGAATTAAACCTTAAGCAAAGCACTGCAAACAAATCCAGGGGCATTTTTTCCTCTCCCCCCCC
>NW_010311680.1:138238-157288 GCF_000700745.2 Antrostomus carolinensis
CCCCCCAAATAATCTGTTTGGCTTTCTTTCAGTATATAATTTGTTTCCTTTGTGATATACAGTATTCTTACTACAACTGTTGTCATACAGTTTGGTATTACTTGAATCAAAGGAAATTTTTTTTTAATATGAAAAGTTTTAGATGGGTCTGCTTTGCCTTATATGTTGAAGATTTATAGGACAAATTCTTGTCAATGGCAGTGGTAGGTCATGGGATAAATCCTTCCCATTGATGGGGAGATAAATGCTGCTTGAATTTAACTTTCAAATCTGCTAGAGGCTGCTTAGCATTTGCCTCGTTTGTGGGCACTTTAAAGATTAAGGATTTGAAGAGCAGATGCAAAAAACACACAGAACTTTTCAGCTGATGTCATGATGTCAGAATGATCTTCCCCTAAGAAATATTTTTTAGAAATAACGAAACTGGTCAGCTTTACTGCCCCAGTGAAAGAGTAAAATTTTAAAACAGGTTTTTAAAGGGAAAGGCAATAAATACAGAGAACCATGTAAGAGCGGAGGAGTTTTGCAGTTTGCATAGAAGGAGAGAAAAGGTTAATCTGTGCCTGAGATCACTGGTAAGTACGGTTCAGCTCCTTCAGGGAGGCAAATCGTCGTTTGGGAACTTTAGGCTGCCTAACAGAATGTCTAGTAACTGTTTTGGTTCAACAAATGGTTAAGGAAAATGAACTCTGCCCTTCTATGTAGCCTCCCATGGTCCAGAGAAGGCTCTCGGGATACCTTCCACATTCACATAGTGTCAATGGCTCTGGACACTTCATAAATCTGTAGATGAAAGCTCATGTAAAGCTCCTCTTATACCATATTCCATACCTGCAAATTGCTACCCTTGACTCTTCTGTGAGTTTATTTAGAGATATATTTTGTCTCAGATAAAGCTTGTTAAAAAACCGAGTAAGGCCAATCATTAGTACCTACCAACTGACAAACAAGTAGTCAGCTTCAGTTACATGAAAATAGCCCGGGTCTATCTCACGGCTGCTTCTAACAACTCGCAGCAGACTCCATTCTCTGTTTGTGGTGTACTAGTAATTATGTTCTCGCTGGCAGGATTTAGAGTTTGGTTGCCAGGGCCCAAGCACCATGTAGCAAGTGTTTTGGTAATGAATAAAGACGGCAATCAGCAGCAACCTGAGAGCTAGCTGAATGAGACAATCTGGCGGGCACTGAGGGGGTCCTGCTGGCTTGCTCAGATGGGCAGCAGGCAGGGATGAGATAATTGATAGGAAAGGGTAATGAAAGGAAAGGAAGTGGGAGGGGGGGGAGAGGAGAGAACAGATTTAGAAAATAGACAAAGATTTTGACCTTAAAGCTAATAGGCTACTTAGGATATTATTTTATAAAGACCAGGATAAAATGGGCTGGCAGCTGAATGTCAGTATAAAATAATCCTTTGAGTATGTGTGTGCTTGTGAGCGTCTGTGCACACGCACATGTGGTGGGCTGGGGAGAGAGGAAATCCTCATGTGAAGATCTTAGATGGTTTTTAGCAAATAACAGAAAAGATATGAATGGTTATTTGTAGGATCCATAGTATTGCAATGTTCTCCTGCCTACACAGCCTGCTGAAATGTAACCAACAGCTTTTGAAGTCAGGAGCTCACAAGGGAGAAATTAAAAGAGAGGGAGAGCTATGACCTAGTCAAATTTATGTAAATATGGAAGGGTCTCATATTTCAGAAAACTGAGTCCTCATTTGAGACATATTGAATTCAATATAAAGAGTTCCACTGTTTTTTAAAGACCTTGAACTATTCTGACTTTGAAAAACTAAGTGTGTATTTTTCTTGCCATCATCAAAATTATGAAAAACCCTACAAAAAGCGGCACATTTTTAATTGTACGACCTGGAAAATGAGTGATTTTGAGAGTAACATATTAAGTTGTATATAATTTTCTTTGCAAATAAATAATTTTCTTAGACTGAACTCTTGCAACATAATTACTTTTTTAACCTTCATAGGCATGAAAAAAAATAATCCCCCAGATAAAATCCTTAGTTGGAGAAGTCAAATTCCTCCCAAGACACAAGTGAAAGGTTTTGTGGAAGGAAGCTCTTTTCCTATAATTTTGCTTCCTTCTGACACCAGGTATGCTTCCTCACAGCATTGTGGGCATAGGAAAAGATTAACATTTTTGAATTGCTGTTTCACTGGAGTGAGATATATATATATATAAAGAATGAGCACAGAGTTCAAGACAGACAGGTAGGAAGATGGCAGTATGAGCCAAATGAAGATATTTCATACTTGGTGATGAGGCTGTGTTTAGATCCTCTTACATACTTTTACGATACATTTTTGCTTAATATTGACAAGCCCATCAAAGCCAGACCCTATCTGTTTCCTAGTTTATTTTCATTTTATTTTTTAAACACACATTATGGATTTTAATACATGTAATCTTCTTCAGACTTTCAGGTATTAGGAAGATTTCAAGCGGGTTTTTGGTAGTTTACTGAGTCTCTGTTAAATACTGTAGGAGTGTGGGATTTGCTCTGTCACTGGAACTGGAATCTTTTCAGGTCTGATAAACCAGATTATCTTGATCTGAGGTAGTACTTCGATAGGAAACCTCAGTATAGGACATGAATTTCAAAGGGCATATTCCTGGTGATTCAGTAACTAATGCTGCTCTTCTGATCTTATTCTAAATAAGTTGTTACAAAGTGCACAGCAGAGCTATTCTTGGCTTTAGGCAGAGGTACATCAGCACTTCAGGATGTTTGGTGCTGAAAATGTACAAATGTACCTTTTTCCTGCCCGATTTTCAAACAGGAATGGTATTCTTCATTTTCTGGGATTTTGAAAAATTTCATGCTGTGTTACTGTGTAGCGTTCATCAGTGCACTGCTTTCTCAAAAATATGGAAACGTGTTAGTGATGAAAGAAATTATTCCATGTACAGTTTTACAAAGTGCTTTGGGATCCTTTCAGATAAAAGATACTATATGAGACATTATGATAGGTAGTCGTTATTAATACCTGTTACATTGTGACTTTCTCAGTCACTTTTATTCTACTTGGGTCAGGAAACTGTCTTTTACCTAATTTAGCATAATTTTGATGTGACCCATATTGTACACTCCTTCTTTCCAAGACCTTTTGAAATATATTATAGATGCTCTCTATGGCCTTTCCTAAAAGCTTTATAATTGAAATGTTGTCATGCAGCTTCTGTATTTAAGATAATTTCATATTTTGATGGCCTTCAAACACAAGTATATTACAAATAGGGAGGAGAGTATTGGACTTGCTTTTTCTGTGGGCTCCATCTAGTGCTCTGCTGGACCTGTCAGAATGCTGCATGGTCTAAGACATGTGCCAGATTCATCTCCATATTTCAGTCTTTCAGATTCCAGGACTGCAATGAATTCCTGCAAACGTTACTGCCCAAATTATACACAGAGAGAAGAGGACTTGTTACCATGCAGTATTACAAAATGTGTTTGTATTGACTACATCTTTGACTGCTCTATTGTGTTTGGATAGAGGGCTACTTTTTGCTCTCAGGAGTGTAGTAGAGGTTGTGACTGGACTTATTGGATCCTTATTTTTCTGGGAGGGGACTGTTGTCTTGGTTTACATTTGCACAGTGCTTAGCATAGTAGAGTCATGTCTTCTTGTTAGGACATGAAGGTACTGTGAATTGTTATTGTTAAAAAGAATAGTATTTGTGGTTTGGGAAAATGAGGTATATGAATTTATTATAACTATTGTCCAAATGTTTGTATCTGGTTGACTGAATGCCTATGTAGAGGCTTTTGACTTCTATAAAACTGATGTTGTAATATCATAAGCAGCAAGGTAGTTCAAATATATTTTCTTAGGAATGTGGATCCAGAAATATCAGCCAGGGCTCTAGACTGGGTAATTCAGATTCAAACAAAAGGAGAGAAAGCTACATACTTAGCAGGGGCTTAATCTCAAAATAAACATTCAAGTTATTTCCTTTTGCATGTAATACAGGGACTATAAAAATCAGCACAATAAGTATGCAAGTTGCAAAAGTGATCATCCCCTCTATTCTGAACTGTAAGTAGAAGCTTGTAAGACAGTAAACTACAAGATTACTCCATCACAAAAAGTCAAAACCTTCACTGAATTCAGAAAATAACATTATTTATTATACTAGGGCAAAATGCTGTATTACAGTCCAGAACATAATTTATTTGTGCGACAGCTTTCTGTTGTATACTGTTCACACAGGGTTTCCACCAGTTTTATCTTTTGACCTTCCACATGTGAAAAAGCACAGAATATGCAGCAAAGATCAGTCACTGCAGATAAAAAAATCTGCAATGTTGATTAGACAAGAGAATTATTCATTGGGCCACATTCTTTGTGATGTAATTTTATTTAGCTGCATTGAGTTCATTGACTGATCTTTATTGACCTTATTTCTTTGACTTCATCGTGGATATTCTGATTTACATCAGCTGAGAACCTGGCTCTCAGTATTTAATTTGCAAAATAAATGATAGAAGTCTTTTCAAATGGAATCTGCAGTGTAATTAACGAGAACTGATGCTTAACTTTGGATCCTTTCCCAATAGCCTGTTATGCAGCACTAAACATTATGGGCCAAGTACTGATTTCACATTTTTACACCAGATTCCTATTGACCTCAAGGGGAGTTTCATGTGAGAAATGATAGCAGGATATATTCTATTATTTCTTGAAAAGGTCAATGTTCTGATAAAAGGGGATGAAGCTGTCTTTTTCATAGCTGTCAAGCAACTTGGCTTAATGTAGTCATGGAATCTCACCATGATAATAGAAATCTGGCATGCTTGCCTTGGTACACCACATTGTAGCTAACCATGAGTCCTTGTCCTTGCTTTATATGATGGCTGAAATTCAGACTTTCTGAATTAGATATTAGTTACTGGAAGTGTGAGCAGCTCCAGTTAGAGAAAAATGTATGCCTCTCTCACCAATGTGTATTAACCATTTATATTTCTGTTAATTCTTTGCTGAATTCTTACTCCTGGATTTCATGCTCTGTGCATGAGGAAGGAAATCCTTGAGTAGATTTTTGGCTCTCAGATAATAGTAGCGTAACAACTACAATTCAGATACTGAACAACATTAGCTTACAGATAAAAATCAATCCATTGCTGGTCACTCAATATTACTTCTACCTCTGGCAAAGACTAATAAAAATATTCTCTGAATTTGCTATGGCCATTATTAGAGTTCTGTGGCATCTCCATTTTCCATCAGTGATTTTTGTCTACCTCTTGATCTCCCAAATTGTTTTAAAGTGTGCTCAAGTAAAGATGTTTTACCTCTTTTCTGGTGTCGTGCAAGGAAACATCTTGTCCTTATGAACCGCCAGAGGAGAGTAGAAGAGCATAGTCAAAGCCATTTAAGATCTTTTGTGCCACTTTTTCCCCTGCAGAGCTATTGGTCTCCCTGCTACTGTGGATCTGCAGGTTCTTCTCTTGCAACAGTTGGTAAGGGCTCAGGCAATTTTGTTCCCATTTGGTATCTTTTTGGCCCAGTCTTTATCATGACTCTAAATAAAAGCCTACTTGTTTTTTCAAACCACTTTTTCAAGCATCCACTTTGGAAACACTTCATGTGTTCCCTCTTAAGGTGTTTAGTCTTGCTTGAAGCTGAAATCTGTTTGTCCTTCCCTCTGCATATTAAAAGTCAGAAGGATTCAGTCACTTCATAGCATTCCCAGTAGCTTCCCAAATCCTGTTTTAAGGAGAAGATTCAGATGCTTCAGTCCTGATGGTTCTTGGTCTCCTTTAGTTTGTATTTCAGCTTCAAAGCTTCTGTGTCAAGAAAACTCTCCACATAAGCTCTTAGGAGAATGAGAAAAGGCATGTGTGGAAAAGGCTGAGGGATACCTTCTATGACATTTAGAATTCTTGCCTTCCTGAGGCAAAACTCAAAGAAGTTTGTTGCACTGTATCTTGTTACCTAGAAAGACAGGAAAGGTCAGAAACTTGAAAGCACTATTTAACTCCTTTCTTTCTTTCTTTCTTTCTTTCTTTCTTTCTTTCTTTCTTTCTTTCTTTCTTTCTTTCTTTCTTTCTTTCAAGTATGCATTCTGGGATGCAACAGATCATTTCTGGGGAAAAATGTCAGTATCTCAGTTTGAGAATTGGAGAAGTGATAACCAATTTTGTATATTGTCTTCTGAACAGAATTGACACTATGTGTTGTTATTGGTTTGAACAGCTGGTGTATGTTACAAGCACAATTTCCCTAATATAAGTGGCTGGTTCATGAGGAACACCATGGGGGACTCATCTTGTCCACATCACCTACACTATACTAGGGTCATTACCTTGCATAATGTATTCTCCAGTTTGCCATTCATAGATGATCAAATATGAATAGAAATGGCTGAATGGGAAGCCTTCCTGTGTTGTTATCATTTGAAAATGGAAGAAGGGGGCTGAGTTTAGGTTAGTTTTGTCCTGCATCTTCACAGTTGATCTGAAGTCCTTTGTGTGCTCTGGCTTTCTTTACAGAACAAGGTGCTTTCTTTACAGAGCATTGGTGCAAAATGGAAGTAAGTAATGTTAGTGACCTACTGGCTTTCTAGTTTGGATTAAGGTATCAGTCTGCCTCTGTAAATGTCTACAGCCCTATCTGATCCTTTTTTAGCATTTTGCTGAGATTTTCTCCAAGCTAGGAGCTTGATCTGGGGCTTTCTCAGTAATCAGTGAGAAAAGGGCACTTCCAGAGTGAATTTTATTTTAGGGTAGCTCAAATGCTTTCTGAACGTGTCTGTCTCTCCTCTTTAGCTGTATAGGTGTCTTAGGGTGACTTAACTCCCAAATAAGGTGCACCAATTCGATTACAGAAGAGTGTGTCATCCTTAACCTAATCTTGGGATGAGTGGATCTAAAGCAGTGTAAAAGAGAGGGAGCTGAGGCAGAGTATGCCCTGGAAAGGAGCCCTGATTTGGGAAAAGACTTCTGTCATCTGAAGTACCCTGGATTTTTTTCACCCCTTTTGAGAGGTGTGCTCTAAGGCTGTATGTGTCCCCAGACTTTCTTAGGAAGACTTGATTTCTTGTTTGGGTAAGACTTGATTTCTGACAAGCCATGGTATTTAGTAAGTTTGTATTGCGTATTTCTTATAAAAGCAGACTGCTGTAGTGGATAGCACAGAGGCTTCTATATGGACTTCCTTTTTGGGAAACAATGATCCCATCAAATTGCCAGTATGACTCATGCTAAGTGTTTGAATCATTTTTATTGCACTGCTGATGATGACTTGGCTTGGAAAAGTCAAGTTTTGGTCATCAATTTATTCTGCATCTTTTATATTGACTGACTCTTGTATATCAGAAACATGGTCAGTTAGACATTTTTATGAGTTCAAGGAAAGATGTTCCATGTAAATAACATCTAACCAGGAATGAAAAGCCAAATGTGCACATATGACCTGATAATGTATAACTATGATGGCTTTTAAGGAGTATTTGGTTTGTAGCATACTAAATCAGAGAAATGGACAAAGGGATTGCTCAGCTGACAGAATACACATTATGATTCAAAAAGACTGCAAAGCTTTATTTTTATGCAGAGCTAGCTAGGTCCTGAAACACAACAGAGAATTAACTGTTTCAGGGGGGAGGGGGGAAGGAAGTATAGCAAAAAAACCCTCCACCCAAGCAGGAAAATCTCCCCCTTCCCCTTTTCTATTTCTTTTCTGACATGAATTGCTTTCCAAAAATTTTCATCTTGTTTATACAGAAGGTTAGGGGAGAAAAAAGTCAATTAGATTATTTTAAAGTAAGTTATTAATAGCCTGGCATTGGTTATGTGTATAATGCTTAGGTAGCATAGCTGCACTGTGTTTCTCAAGACTTACTTTTCTCTTTATAGCTCTTGTTTTGCCCCATATTGCAACTATTTAACACCTCTCTCTGCAAGTCTTCTTCCTGATTTATTTTCTAAGTCTCATCTACAGTTTAAAACTTATGCTTCCTTTACCTTGAAGCATCAGCTAAGAAAGCTTGAGAATATTAAGCAAATATGGGTTTGGAAGCTGAGAAGAAAAGTGGGTAATTTCCCCCAATACTTTTTTTTGTAGATGTTTGGTTCACATTAAAGGGACTTTGGTGTGGGCTGAGCAGCACTTCACAGGCAAGGTGTAAGCAAAAAGAACTAATGGAGGAACTGATGATTCCTCCCATCATCACTCTGATTTACAAATAATCCTGTTAAGAAAGCAAAAAGTGGCAAAATTTGTGGGTTTAGACCTGAAAGATCACATGGATTCTTTTGCAAAAGGATTCTAAAATATATATTTAAACACTTCAAGTGCCTATATATAAATACTAGCTTCCAAATAGCTAGAAGCATTTCAGCCTTTTTATCTCAGCATAAGCTAAATATCATAATGTTGGCACTTTCCAGTGAAGAAGAGTTTTTTTCACTTCAGTTGTGCTTTAACCACTACATTAGACTGTGTTTAAAAAATTCAATAATATGCCTTAAGAAAAGCTCCAAGAAAACCCTACAGTAGAGTCTGAGTACATTTATCTCATTTCACATTAGTTAAGGGTAAGGCTTGCATGTAGTCCCATTATAATCAGTGGGACTACTCCCATTAGTATGGCAAGCAGGATTTGGCCCTTTGTTTGTGATTACACGTTCTCTGCCTGGTCTGTTAGACTGAAGGGTATAATAAAATTAAACTATTGGATTAGAATGGTAATTTCCAAACACAAATCAGCAAGGGAACATGATTACATTTGCTGTTGGAGGATAAAGTGAAACATTCCTATTTCTCTCTTGGTGTATCTAGGCTGCCTAATGGAAGTAATTGTGTGTATCTGCAACAAAAATGTGAAAAATGCAGAAATATGGACAGAAAAAATTGTTCTTAAAAAGAAAGAAAAAAATGCCACAGATTCTTCTGAGTCGTCTTAACATTTAGATCAGCAGACACATCTAGAAGCTACCAAAAATTGTTAAGGCCTGCTCCTGAACAGATTTCATCTGTAAAGGACTAGGAATAGCTTTTCTGTATAAATAGCTCGCTTTATCCAAAAAAGGAGCCACTTTTTTCTTGTATTGACAAACTAGGATTGTGACTATAACACATTGTACACTGGAAGGGGAAATTACTTCCAGTTTCAGTTAGGTTATAGCTGCTAGGAACTTAAAAGTTCATCCATCCCTGTTTACCTTCAGAAGATGATGAGAGCATGGTTTACAAAGCAAAAGTTACTATTGAGTGGTTTGCTGTTAAAGCTGGCGTTCAGTAGTGAACTAGCTTTTACAGGACATCAACCAAACTCTTGGAAATTATTGAAAATAGCCCTATTGAGTTCTACACATTTTGGATCCATCTCTCAGCAATTTGCATTTCAGCTTCTACAAAATTCTTTGAAACATAACAAATTAAGCTTCTGTGTTTTCTGTCAGGGTAAATAGCATAAACCTCATTTAACAGACAAGCAGAACTACAGATAATTCATGCACTTCCATCTGCAGCTGAGTATCTATCACCCTTTTAGCCCTATGAAAACCATTTCCCCACTGTATTTCTGGTTTCCATTCCTCTCATCACTAGTCCTTGACATCTCAAAGTCTTTTGCATCATAATAGACTCCCAAATACTTTCTTTGTAATGACCAGAAACATGTCACATTACATTTGTACATATTTTGCTCAACTTTCCTTTTTTTTTTTTAAATATAAACCTATCTTGTAAAGGTGCAACCTGCACAACTTTCAGAGCATATTCACTTTTTCAGAGGAATATAAAAACATCGGAAATGCCCTACTGAGTCAGACAGTGGTCTGTCTAACTCAGTGTACTGTTTCCCACAGTGGCAGCAAGAGATGCTGTATAAAGAGAACAGATGAGACTGGCCACTGCCTGCAATCCCTTCCCTTCTCAACCTCTCGGCAGCCAGAAGCACTGGATTTAGGGACATTACAGAATACATCCCTGCATACTCCCTTTAGGATCTGTTTATGGACCTGCTGTCCCTGAATCGTCTAATCTCTTTCTGAATTTGCTGATACTATCTGCCTTCACGGCCTCCTATGGCCACAAATTCCAAAAGTTCAGTGCCTGCTGTTTAAAAACTATACTTTTATCTGTTTTAACCCTGTGTTCCACTAGTTGCATTAAGAATGGTGGCACCTGGTTTTAATTGTGAGATTAGGTGAGTAACAGCTCTGTTTTTTGAATTCCGAGTTCATCTTGCCCACTACCTCCAGGATTTTGTCAAACTCAGTTACATCTCACAGCCTTCTCCTGCATGGAAAAGTCCCAGAATTTTCAGAATCTCCTCATTAGGCAGCTTCCCCACCATCTTACTCATTTACAACCCTTCTCTGTACCTTCTCTCCTTCTGCTATGCCCTTTGGATAGAAAGACCAAACACTGTACTGAAAACGTGTGTTCACAAGGGTGTGTAGCAGCAAAATCATTCTGGCTTGCATGCAACAGCTTTTGTGCTGGTTCTCAGCATCTTGTTGTGGTTTTATTGGCTTCCATTGTAGCAAATACAAGTGGGAAGTGAATATTTGACGTAGTTTTCCTTAATGTGGAGGGAGAGGAATGAAGTAGTTTGTTTAAGCTCTAAATTTTTCAGGATGGAGTCTTTAAATAATCATTTGAACACAAACTGCAAACTGAGCCATTTGACATTCTTCTTGTTTTTTTACAGGTCAGGGATTTTTCTCTGTTCACAGTTTAAGAAAGAAACAGAAGTATAGTGCCAATGGTGATTAGGATGGTTTATGGATAATGTCAGCAGTTTATGTTTAGGAATGAACAATAGAGCAGATTATCTTAAAGAAGTCTGCTTAAAGTGGCTTCTGTGTGGTTTATTCTTGTCGTTCTTCAAATTAACTGGTGCTGAAGCTGGACCAAGTTTTAGGAAAGGGAACAGAGAACAGATAGAAAATGTTTACTCAGTTAAAATTATACCCAAATGTGTTAAATACTCTGTCTTTCTAATGGCCTATGGAGGGAATATCAAACTCCTTGCAGACAAAATAAAATGATAAACATCTTCCCTTTGTCTGATATGCTGCAGCTGTCGCAGTCTTTTGGTGTGATTTACTTACAACACAAGGCATTTTGTTAAGGCAGACAGACGCAGTAATGACTGCAGGATTAACTAGAAGTGTGGCTGGAATAGAGGGGACTGAGCACCAGCCCTTGCCCAGACACAAAGTCAGGATGCGGCCAGGATGTGCACCTGGATCTGGGAGACACTGCTGGGCCTTGCACAGAGACGTGGCCTGAGAAGGAAGAAGAGATCTGGGGTCCATTGCAGAGAACATGTGCTGGCTTTCCTGCAGCAACTGGATGTCATGTTTGGTTTCATCAGACAGACAGCCCTAACTATTCTTGCCTGACCTAAGCAAGCGGGATTAGGTGCAGTACTAACACAGACCAAAAAGACAGTCTTTGTCTCTCAGTACAGTGTGTGTTAAATGGAACGACATTTTTCAACCTCTCAAATGACTGTGAAACCAGACTTGCCCAGGGATCCTA
This sequence comes from Antrostomus carolinensis, assembly GCF_000700745.2. Lineage (NCBI taxonomy): Eukaryota > Metazoa > Chordata > Aves > Caprimulgiformes > Caprimulgidae > Antrostomus > Antrostomus carolinensis. The sequence goes on from NW_010311680.1 coordinate 149,752, forward strand.
CTACCATCATGGAGTTGTATATACACTGAAAAGGACAGATAGCTGGGTAGAAATGACTGTTCTTTTTCAAAATTGAATAAACTAAATTTTCTGACAATTTTATAATATAGAGAATACTGAAAGTATATTTTACTAATTTAATACGTTACTAAGAAAAGGAAACCATTCAAAAATATATTTATTTTCATGGCAATCCCTTTTAGATCATCAAGTGTCCTCAGGTAAAGCTGTATAAAAAAGATATACAATTGTATCCCATACTTGCTAATGACTCCCAGTGATATTCATCCTTCAATTTCTTTGTCGTTAAAAGAAGTAGGCAGTTACTAATTAAATACATTGAAAAAATGAAAAAGAAATGAAAATATTAATTAAGGATTAGGTGAAACTTGGTTAACTGAACACATGAGTAATATTGCAGGAAGGAAACACGTACTTGCTACACAGGAAAGTGCCTACAGAATTTGCTATACTAAAGACTCAATCTACTACAAGGAATGGTGATGAAGTAAACAGTTATAATTTATCTAAGAAGAACATAGCCTTTAGAAATTGATAGAGTTTGTTCCCATTAGGTCTCTGGAATTTACAGTAATATCCTTTTAAACACATAGTGACGAAACTTACATTTCCATACACTGTGTTAGGTTGAAAATATATCATTATGTTCAGGAAATATAAGAGAGAGCTTGAAAGTATTTTAACAACATATTGGGAAGACATTTTGGTGTTGCATGTAACAGCATTTCAAGTAAAGGCAACTGATTCAAACAAGATATAAACCAATCTTCTTACCTTGATTTAACCCACAGAATTCCTTAAGACCTTCTGGAAAGAGAGTCAATAGGAAATATTTTTGTCTTTTTATGACACCTGATCTAGGCAGATTTAGAAATCTCACAGAAAAAGCTTCTCTGCTGCATTTTCAAATTGCATAGCTATAAAGTTTCAAGAAAGGCAATGTCCTCTGAGCCCCATTTCTATGTGTGGGCAGTTAGTGGTGTGATGAATCACTGCCTTATGCTTGTCTACAGGAAAGAATATTTGCTCAGATCTATCTGACAAACAGACCTGGAGATGAAAACTGCCGTGATACTTCAGTCCAGCAGGGCATCAGTGGAGTTAATGTATTTCAGCTGCATAAACTGCAAATATATATAACATGGCAGTATAGAAAGGCCACTGAATCTTTAAAGGGAAACAGGCAGAGCTAATAGGTTTCTTTGAATATAAACATCAGTATATATTTTCGTGACTCAACTCAGCATATTCTATATGGGTTGTAATTTTAAAATTAGTGGTTGGAGGGAGAGATAAGCACCATCAATAAATTAAACTGTAACCCAGCGGTTTAGTCGTGAAAGGTTAAAATAAACTTGCTTGATTGATTATGAATTTTAAACAGTTTTTCTTCAATGTAATCAGTGCTCTACCAATGTCATTGCTCATTAAAGAAAAGATTTTCATTCCAACATTTGATTGAGGATGTTTTTTCTCATTTGCATTTTGCTTTCTACCGAGTAAGCATCTTGCCTTCAGAATTATTAGATTTTTTCCCCCCTTGTCTGTCCATAAAAGCCGTAAAGTGGGATGGAGCAGTGATTTAGAAGGATACTACATAAAGATTGAATGAAGATATTGACTACCAGGCCCTAATGCAAACAGGACTGTCTGATGGACTGCCTTTGACAGAATGATGGAAGGGGGCCTTGTGGCCTACTTAGCTGCCCTTCTAATTGGCCTTTATGAATATTTAATGAAATCAAGAAGAAATTCAATCAGAGCTTTTACCTGCTAAATCTTAGGGAAAAAAAAAAAAGCAGGGTATTATTAGATTTTCCTAGCCCTTGTATACAATAAAACTGTACTGAAATGTCTGTGTTAGTCAGGTGGCTGAGATATGCTTTTTATCCAGGGACTTGGTTTCTTCCAAAGGAATTAACCTTTTTACCACAAAACCCAGCACGATTTTCCGTTTGCATGCATCACTGGTGTTTTATTACTGGCACAGTATAATGTTTAAACCATAAACAAGCAACAGCTATTCCCTTTGAAAACATACCCTTAGCAATTTCCTAGTCTATGCCAATTTAAAACCTTTTAGGGAACTTTGAGTTTATATAGTAGTTGCAGAACTACATAAAGTTGTAGCCTAATATTTTGTGCCACATTGGTTGATGTACGAGAGAGTATTTGCACAATCTCATTTCTCAAATATTATCTAGGTTGCATCAATAACATTACATTATAGCAATGAGCTATAAAACAGTCTGACAGGCTCCTGCTGTAGTACATTCTTACATTCATTTAAATGTAGATTTTGTTTTTCTGAGTGGAAAGCCAGAAAAGCTTTTCATAGAAGCACAATGGACAGATTAATCTATAAATGGTAAATTCAACAGTGAAGAAGGCTTTCCCCATTTTTAGTATTGTGAATTTTATCTTTCTCCCCCAAGATAAGCTGTTTATTCACAGTGTGTTGCCTTTATGCATTTTCAATATCATTTTTTGGACAGAAAGGAGTTTGGTACTCAGAGATAAACACAGCATGTTAATACTAAGCAACGCATGAGTAAAACCTTACAGATGAGACTAAATAAGAACAGTTCAATATCGTTATTTAAAGGCTTGATTTCTTCAAATAAAATTACTTATGTAGGCATCAGTAATGCTCCCTTGGGTCTCTAATGCTGATGTCACCATGTATATAACACATACTTGAGCAACAGACAGGTGCATAGCATTATTAGAGGGTGCATGGATGAATGGATAACTAGCTTCCCACAATTTTTAGATATGTGTAACTATCTCTTCCTGAACACATATACTAATGGTAATGTTATTAGGATTACTTATACAGGGCTGTGCATGAAGACTGTGTGATAAGCTCCCAGATTTGGTGAGAAGCTTTTAGCTTGGTGATTGAACTTTCACGCGTCTGGGCAAATATCAGGATTAATAGCAAATAATGAAATAACATCCATTCTGGGGGAGACCACAGTTCTTGTGCATTCTAGCTTTTTGCTCCAGCAGTGCCCAATGACAAATACTTAGGAGAAAATTATCATAGTGGATCCTGGATCTTAATAGGCTTCCACCTTAAGTCATATCGGTAGCTGTTCCAGTCTCCACTATGGGGTGAGCCTTCTTGAGGACCTCCACGGGGCCTCTCTGGGTTGCTCTAGGAGCTAGAAATGATCAGAATGTAAAACAAAAAACAGAAAAAGAGAGTGATGTTACAGTGAAACCGAACAAACTGGCAGCACTGGTGTTTCTGTTGGTATTTTACTGGGCTGCACCTGTATTTACTAATGCCTGGCTCTATCTGTACTGTGAAAATCTATGCTGAGCTGATACGAAATATGCTTGGCCACAAAGGGCCCCAAGGCCATGAGGAAGCTGCTACAGAAGCACAAAGTTAACAAAAAGGAGCTGGCACTTTCCTGATCAGCTCTTACACTCATGCGTACTTTATATTCTAATTGTATTTTTTCTTCTCCCTTTCAGTGCTCTATGAGCTGTGAAGCTTCAGAGTTCATAAGCAAAATCTAAATTCACACAGGAAAAGCAGTTCTCCCCAAAGCTTCATTCCTTCAGGTAGCTCTTTACCCAGGGGAAAGTCATCTAGTGTAAACAGCGCCTACACCCTGATGACTAAAACCATTTTAGAAGCAAACTAAATGAAGTTATATCAGCATATTTTGCTTTTTTTGAGTCTTCTCAGTGTACAGAAAAAATTCAAGGATGAATAAGAGAGGGAATGCTCATGCATATATCTGCATGCATGAATGCTGAGCTAAGAAAAATAAACACTTGACAGTCTTTCAGAGGCTAAAGACTTCGTATAAAGTCAGGTACAGAACTGGCAATGAGAGTATAAGGCTCTCCACATCAACCTTAGTTTGGCTTTACATAAGCTGTACACATGGATAAGATATTTAAGCCCACTTGTAAGAGCAGTGTGTTCTTTGCATCTTATTTTCCAAAGTCCTTTTGTAATCTATCCATATGGAAGATGTAGATAGCACATATCTTCTAATACATCTGAGAAAAGAGACACTGAAACTTGAAAGTACCTTCTGCAATATTTCTCAGTAACTACTCAAATTATTTTGTGAAGTTTTGTTTAAATGGACTGTGAATATTAATGTTACAGATTTACTTGCAGTAGATTGAACACATCAGTTTGCCTTCAGATCAAACAGATATGCAGTGGATTTCCACATAGAGATCGAATTGCCTATTTAAGCACAAGTTTTAGTGATGATTATAAAAAAAAAATAGGGTTTTTGCATAAACATGGTGAAAACAAATGGTAAATTTTGATGCATATACAGAGCAATGCTTAGAAAGATAAGTCACAGATTCTCAGAAACTATATCCAAGATACCAGTAGCCTTTGGACAATGAAATCCATGACAATGATTGATTTTTTTTTTTTTTTTTTTTGAATGTTTAAGAATTCATTCTATCAATACCTCTGTTAAAATCAAAATTCATTTAACATTCCGCTTTAACATAGTCTGCACTTGATGCCTTGGAGTTTCATCCAGCTTTCACTCTCACCTGAACCCCTAACAGTGACCTCAGCAGTACTAAGGCCGAATATAATTTACCAAGTGAATGATGTGGTATGTGGCTGATAATGAAGTTTATGTTCAAGTCAAATTCAGCTACTCATGGGGGGATGCATTACCCCCCGATGTTCATCAGAAATGAAAGCAGATGCTTTGGTTTTGGGGAAGATTGCTGGCGATACTGGAGGTGACATGAAGGTGGTAAAGTACACCAGTGACTCTTCTAATATCCCAAAAGGTGTGAGATAATATTTCTTGGCATAAACTTCTGTAACTTGAGAAACCTGTGGTATCTAGAAATCATGGATTTGATCTTAATCTCTGTTCACTCTGGGCAGAAGATCAAGTTGCTAATTATTTTGTGGCTAGTTACCAGTGTGCAAACATGCAATAGAAATCAGAAGGGGTATTAGCTGTTATTCTAGAAAATTAATGTTTTCTAACATTTCTGAAATCCTATATATTTAAGAATAAATTGGTATTATTTGCTTCTTCCTTCATAGATTTAGAGACTAAGTAGTGTCAGGGAATTAATTTAAGAGCTTTGGCAAGTCTGGGAGTGGTGTCTGGGGCAGGAAGCTAACATGACTGTGCTCTTTCTCTCCATTCATCATGGAATTTGGGGAACATGTTTTAGGGCTCAGGCCAAGAAGAAAGGAGGAGGTGGAGTCACCAGACAAGTAAGGACAATTTATTTCCCAGGACAGGAAACACAACAGCAGGTGCAGAGGTTGTGGAAGGCACCTCTCAGTAGCCAGTGCAATAACCAGATGCGGTTTTAACAACTTGATTTACTGAACAAACCTAAACCACTTCCAGCACAGTTTTGTCTGCAAAACAGCTATGATACTAACTTGTATCAATGTTTACTTCAGTATCCTGTATTTAATCGTGAACTCTAAAAGCAGAATGATAAATTAAGAGAATATATATGTATTCAGATAATAAATGCCTCATCCTTCCAAAGTTAATGTACCTTTTTTTCTCTGTTAAAGAGGTCTTTGCTCCTTTATTTACAGAATTGAGGAGTGACTAGTGTCAACTTCTTAGCTATTGGACCTGAGAGACAGACTCCTGGGATCTGCTGCCAGTTGTGTAACTTATTTTCTCTGTCATCTTAGGTATATCCCTCTTTCCTCACTCCAACCATTTGAGAAATAGTAACCATGCCAAATATGAACAACGGTTCACTTCGTCCTGTAACCAGTAATGAGCTGTAACAAACACATCATTGAGAGTTCCCATAGTGGGCATTTATTGGATAAAATATCTGTAGCCAAATTTCTTCCTAAAAATATCAGAAAATGTTTAAAGTCTTACTTGTAGCATAAGAGCTAATTCCTCTATTTCTTTCTACCCAAAAGCAAACCTGAATATTCTCATTAGATGTCCAGAAATCAAATACTTAAATCATACTGTTTACTTTTACTGACTTCTGCTAGTGTGTTTCAGAGATTAGCTATTCATATTATAAGAATTATTCATATGATGCTTTAAATGTTCAGCCCTTCTATTTCATTGAACAATCCTCCTCTCCTACCACTTAACAGTGGCAAATGGCAGTAAACTTCATTCTCTTATACCATTACTTACTGTCTGCATTCTTTTTTCCCCCTCTAAATTAGGAGACTCCAGTCTTTGATATATGTTCTCTTGATAAAGAGCTGTATGTCCACAACACTTGTTACATCTGTTTCAATCAGTAAACAGTCTTTGAGCCACAGTGACTAAAACTTAATGCAGCAGGTAAAGAAATATTTATAACATCTGGAGTATTATTCCTCTCTGATAATCAACTCATATCTTTATGCTTTACAGAACTGCTGTGCAGTTCACTACATGTAATACATTTTTAGATCATTTGAGGATAAATACTACCTAGAAGCAATGTACTATGATGGTATTATCTGGTACTTTGTATGCCTAAGAAGCAAATTCCATTTCCTGGATCAGACAGAAATGAAACCAATATCTGAGCTGCTGTATTATCTATATACAAATTCAGAATACTCCGATCTCTCACCCTCAGAACATGACACAAGATCTTTCCTTAGCTGATGTGGTATTAAGTTGATTAGAGATATTTTATCTAAGAGTATCTCTGGACTCCAAAGCTCAGCAGTTAAAGCTTGTGCCCAATTTGGTTTAGTTTAATCCTGCTGTTCCAGTAGAACTTCACCAGTGTCTTCTTTTTTATGTTTTTTAGGAAATAGAACTGAGCTGTAAAGCAACATTCGATCCCAGCAATTCAATCCCAATCCAGTTCACTTGATTCTAGTTAGAATTGCATTCAACAGTGATCAGCAAACATTTCTAAAAACAAAGCAGTAAGCAGCAAATATGGCATGATGCCAATAAAGAAAATGCATTTACTGTGCATCAGATCTGAGATCTTACAGAATTAAACTTCCTGGAGAGGTTATATATACACCTATCTTCAGCAAACAAGGGGAAAAAGAAAGAATATCACAGCTTCACAAATGGAAGTGATCACGTTGATGAATTATCCCCAGGCCCCAAGGGCTGAAGTGAAACACAGTTTGAAATGAGATACGAGACCTTCAGCTGGTACAAATCAGCTAATGCTATAACACCTGAAGAGCTGGCCCAACATCCTTGATTTGGGATAGGACAAAAAATTTTGGGCAGAATTTGTGGCAAATTGGATTTTTTCACAGTAGCTATTATTACAAAGAGAAAAGGACAATTAAAGGGGAGGAGTGGCATGCTAATATTAATAATATAATATAATATGAAAAAATAAATATAAATTAATCCCAGAATACAGGGTATAAATATTTCATTATCACGAGTCTAAGAAGTATGATGGATTTCAAGCAGAATGCATAGGAAAAACAATTACACAGATGCATGTACATTATTGCATTACAAGGAAATAAACTAAAACCTTAAATTATTACTAAATAGCTACAATTCTCCCCGCTCCCCCTCCCCCCCCC
>NW_010311680.1:157303-169521 GCF_000700745.2 Antrostomus carolinensis
CCCCCCTTTGTTTTGTTTTGTTTTGTCAGGAATAATGACTATATTCATGTGCCAAAAGAAAGCAAATATGTATTAGTGAGGCTGCTCATTCGGGACTGAAGTCTATGACAGTATCTTTAATAATATACAGTCTATTTAATATCCGTTTTTTTGTATCCTGTACAACTTATAATTATTACCAGCAGCCAAAAAAGGGAACAGTAGAGGAAAAGAATACAGTGGAAAAATCTTTCCTGATCACTAACAAATGGTATGAAAAAGATAGGCAGAACCTATTAGAGACAGTGTTTGGATTCAGATGCGTGGAATGAATTGTATGTATACAGTGAGATGGTTGAACCTTGAAAAGGTCTTGCAAAACCTCCATTACATCATATGAGATGGAGGGTTTGTAAGATCTAAAAACCTAAAGCAAAACCAGTTTCAGCCTGCGAGGCCCCTTTGGAGTCTGGACTGTGCAATTGCAGGTGCTGCAGATGGTGGAAAGCTGAAGGCGCTATTTATTTTTTGGTGGCAGACCAAAAGTACTCACATGGATTTAAAAAAAAAGAAAAGCTTCCTACTTGCTTTAGTCTCTGTGTGCCCTCAGCAGCTCATTCTGTGGTTGCTTAGAAATGGACAGGTTTTCAGAAAACTGACTCCAGGTTCAAGGGCCAAATTCTCTGCTGGCACAACTCCACCAACACTAATGGTGTTAAGCCAGCAGAAAATCTGGCTCCAAATGCTGTCTGATTGGATAGTCTGTCCATAGTCTCCAAGAAGCCCAAAAATTTTCATTACAGTTTAACTCAGGCTAGAAAAGAATCTGAGTATGGGCTGTATTTTTCATAGTAAAATCAGAACTAGAGATGCTCTAGGGTATGGGGTAGAAACGCAACATACATCTATGTTACTAATCATTCACTTTTGGAGGACTTGGCTCAAATTCCAGGAGCTCTGGAATAAGGGATTTAGCAGCCAAATGTTATTTCTATTCCTTTAATATAGACACCAGAAAATCACCATTCCAGGGACTAATGATTCCAGTATGGAAATCTCTTCACATGACATTTCCAGCAGGTCAAACCAAGACCTACTGCCAGTGCTGTGGTAGGGTGGGCAACCTGCAGTAATGGCCTGCCAATTCCTGGTTATACATCCAGAAAAATTTCAGAAATACTGTTTCATTCTTTTTCTGAATTTTTTAAGGATAATGTATGTTGGCTCTCCATACTGTTAGATGCTTCAAAAATCCATATTTGTAATTTTTGAGTGTTTTTTTTTTTCCTTTTGGACAAGTATAATGAAATTTGATCTCTTAATATTTTCAAGTGATTTTGAATGCTAGAAACTTGTAGGAATTAAATGATGCCTAACCGCTGAGAAACTGAAATCTTGCTTAATAGAGGTCCAGATCACTTTATAAAGACTTAGGCCTATAGGCCAGGTCAGCTTGTTAGCTTTTGTTTTAATTTGATGGTCATAAAACGTACTTCTTACAGAACTAAAATAAAAATTGACAAAGATATTAAAGTATGACCATTTACAAAGTTATAGACAGTAACTGGAATGAGCCTAACTGGTTGGCATCGCCTATTTTAGTTTGTTGGATGCAAATTGATGTGAACTTCTTTAAAGTAGAGTAAATATACCCTCCAATATGACTGACATTGAATATTTACTTAATGTTTTCAGGAGATGCATTTTGATTCCAAAGTTGCTCTCTACAAACCCAGTTGCATCCAGATAACTGAGTCTGTGAGTTGCCACCCATATTGTTTATTTTATTGTGCCCACAACTGCCTCATTAAAGAATGTAGCCCTATCTAGATTGATAATCTTGGCCCAGATAATTTAGTGAAATCCTGTTTCCTTTTCTAGTTTTAATGCTGTACAGCGTTTCAGTTCTATCTACTATTTCAATGAAATCTCTGATTTTGTAGAAGTAGAATCAATAGAGATTTTTGTTATTCATTTTTATTATTTCACTGCTACAGCAGCAGGCTCAGAAAATAGTTTACAGAAACATGGTAACTCTCTCTTGAACTAAAACCAGCCACTGCATCCCTGACAATGTTTATACGAATATGGACATAAACTCCAAAGGTCTCTTTCCTAAAAGGACCGATGTGAGAAAAGAAAATTCAGTGGTTTTCACAAACAATCCAGAGCTCCCTGGCATGCTCCCAACAAATGCTTTCACTGCTACTGGTGCCCCATAAGCACTGAATGTTTTCTGATGTTAGGATATTTATGAATCTCATGTGAGGCATAACAGGCATTCATCTTTCTCACAGGACAAGCAAACAAGGCAAGACCAGTACTAACACTGAGCATGTTGTTACTATTACTCAGTACTAGATTTATTGGCATCGTATCTTTCAAAGTAACAGGAAGTAGCTCAAAGCCATCCTCTACAGCAGCTGTTTAATAAAACTTCTCACTGCTAGTTGCTTTCATATTTTAATCTCTAGATTTTAATCAAACAGATTAGGTAGAAAGAGGAGAAGCAGAACTACAGGGAATAGAGAACTATTCAAACAGCAATGAGATGGAGAGCTGATTTCACACTTTTCAGCTACCGCCAGTGTTCTTGATGCTTTGTCTAATGCTACAGGATTCCAATTCTCCATTCCCTTCCTCAGCCAAGTCTGCTCTTTATTTGAAACATATCTGTGACTCAAGGAGAACATGTTAATTTGTTGTGTTATTGGGAAGAATTTTTCTCACCTAAATTTATCATTTAGAATTAAGCATCTAATTCAAACTCATTGTCTAGATTTCTTCAGTAATAGATGGAGGAAAAAAACCCCAGTACATCTAGAGGGCTATATAGGCTATATAGCTTGGTGTTTGCAATAGATAAGACTAATTGTCCTTGGAGGTGCCTGTTTGTCTTTTTTTAAAAGAATCCCAGTTGACCTGTTTAGCTTTGATGTGTACATCCTTTAAAGCTAAGTGAGACAGAACCCATACACTGTGACTTGACATTGCCATCTTCAAAACATGTCTATAAAGAGAAAGTTCTCCTTCAAACTTACTGTTTGAAAGACTGTAGATGGCCCAGTAAGGCTAAAATCCGTGTGATTTTAGCAGAGACAAATTGTCAATTTTTATGGTTTCCCTTCAGGTATTTATCTCCCTATGCTCTTAGCTACACAAATTACAATTAGTTTTGTTCTACCATTTTTATTTTACTGATATCTAGTATTTCCTCACTTACTTTCTTAGTCTTTCTTCTTCTTAGTATAATGACCTGACAGAAGTTAATATCAGTTCCTACACTAAAACTGCATGATGGAGTTACAAAACTTTTGGGTGAAAATGAGGGAATGATTTTACAAGCAATTATTTGAAACTCCTATTCAGAACAATGAAGTCACTTCATCCCTGTCATTTCTTGCAGTGGCTTCATTTACAAAGAGGCTTACCCATCCCAAAATTACATAGAAAAAATTAACATTGTCCTTGTCATTTTTCCCATAAACTGCTTCCATGCAGATGGGTTTTTTTTATAGGCATGTACCCATGCAGATTGGTTTTATAATACAAGTATAACTAACATCACACAATCTAATTCTACTACAGTCTAACAGTGTTTAGGTTTTCATCTGTCTCTGGAAGCTGGAGATATATATTTTTATATATATATATGCGTGTGTGTGAATATGTATATATTTATTTGGGTTTTGTGGTCTACATGTCCCTCATGGGTCAGTTATGACTGCTCAGTATATGTAGCTATTTTCTTTTACCTTCTTTGTACTTGTTCTTGTGAAAGCAGAACAATCAGTGGGGAACAGATATAGTAACAAGTTGACCATGCATGGACCTGATGACTAGAAGGTTATAGCTCATTCTGTCAGAGTTACTTCTCTCTGTCTTGTTCTCCAGTCTGGCTCTATGTTTTTCCCTCAAAGCTGCAAAAGCATCATGACAGATTTGCCCACATACATCTTCGTCAAAACTTTTCCTGGTTACTGAGCTTACAAACTTTTGGGAAGGGTGTTCTTAGCACAGCTATATTCAAGTACAGGAGGTTGTGTTTTTTCCTTCATCTTATTTGTGATTTTTTTTTTTTTTAAATCACAATCAAATTGGTTGTGAAGACCTGCTTATGCATCTCAACTTTTCTGTTTGACAGTGCAACCAGTGCAACACAAATGAGCCCCTAACCTCAATGCTGAGCAAGTTGCTACAAGATAGAGCCTCAGCAATTGTTATATGCTTGTACTAATGAATACAGGTATGTGGCACAAGCAGCAGTGGTGGATTTCAAGCTGCTGGAGGTGATGACTTTAGAAGCACAGAGAGAAGATCAGAAATGACAAAAAAAATCCATTCCAGACTTTTGGGAAGGACTCTTCTTTCTTTCATGCCTAATTCAAAGAATTTGCCCTGTTGGATGTGTGGCAATGTTTATATCAAGAGTTCTTCCTGTTCCTGTAGGAGTCTCGATCTCTTACATTTCTTCAGATGTGTTCTTCAAGCTTTGTCTTCTCAAATAACTGAAGTTAATTGGATTTCAGAGAATAAACAGAACAAAATGTGTTCAACCCTTAACCTCCTTTCCTTTTGCTATCTCTCACAGAAGTTATGTCCATTAATGTTAACTGGCTTTCTGATTCAGAAAATCATCCTTCTAGAATGGTATTACTTATGAGGTTATATTTAGTACCACTTGAAATTCATCTGGCTTGTTTTGCTTGTTATTTCTGCTTATGTAATGTGGTTTAAGTATTTCAAATCTCCTTTCCCTATTTTTAGATTTTCTTATACCATAGCATCTCTTGCTAAAGAAACTTAAACTAGGAATTAAAGTTTGTACCTCCGTTCTTTACTACTGAGAATCTTCCTACCAAGATTAAGTTTAAAATACCTAAGAAAGAAGCATCAGAGACCAAGTGCTTCAGGGAAGTATTTGTCATGCTGTACCTTCCAACCTTTACAAACTTTAGGGTGAAATTAATTTCACCTGATCACAAGCTATAGTTGAGACCTTGTTCAAGCCACGAATTTGGGCTCCTTTTTAATGGCTGGTGTGTGCAAGGAAGCTCTAAAAGATGGTTCACTCTCTCCTAAGACATTTATCTGAGAGAAGTAAAAAGATCCATCCTATAGAGGTAACTGATTTTCTCCCTCCATTGATAATAAAGAGAGCCAAGACAACCAGTTTACACTAAATGACTAGTTTTGAAAATTCCAAGGTTGTGAAATCAGTCAGTCCTATGTGGCATCAAATGCTCTTATACAATCTTACAAAAATTACATACAACCTTATCCAAGTCACTGCACCAATTTATTTCTGAGCAAGAAATACAGCTAAACTTGATTGGGGCTGCCTCAATAATGCTTAAGTTGTCAGTGGCTCTGTCATGGCTGCATCTTTTTGAGTAAGAAGTCCAAGTGGTACCCTTATCCCAAGTTTAGGAGCTTTAGTCTCCAATGAATATTTATCGTTTGTTCAGCATAGCTTTCTAGATGTATTATAATTTTCTTTGCTATAAGGGTGCAGGAAAAAAATGTATTGACTCCTGAAAAAGGCTGAAAAATCTTGGCGCTCGAGTAGCTACCCTAACTGAGGCATGTGGGTTGGGAGACTGATCACTTTAGGATGACTGTATAGAGCTGAGAGTCGCCCAGAGTAGGAGCCTCACATGTGTGTTCTGAATTGCCCTCTGGATCAGTCTTTCTTTACGCTACCAAAAAGGGAGACTAGCCAGCTAATAAAAGCTCCTAAATTGAGTACCTAAATTTAGATATCTGTCAATACAGCAGTACAGCTGAATTCAAGTTTCAATGGTGAATAGATTCATCATTTTGTGTTTCTGTTCTGAAATTGCTTGTAATTTACAGTCTAGGGATACAAACACTAAGACTATGTGGGTCTTGCTTCTAATCATTTTCTGAAGATGCAGATCTAGAACTACTTACATCAGGTGAGAATTTCCTCTGCAGTCTTTAAATATACAAAAAGACAATTTATGAAATGTTTATTAAAAGTAAGTACTTTTTTCCCATTTTATGCCCAAGAAAATTTTTATTGTTCAGTCTTTGAGAAATTATTTTTAAAATAGCCTGTTGGTAATATATTCTATGTGTACTCGGGTTCAAATGCAATTTCTTCTTGGAGATTTATATCAAATTATTTTATCCAGGCTCCTTCTCCCCTAAGCCATTTTAACAATGCTCAAGGTTACTTTAGACCAACATTGGTAAAATTCATTCTCTGATTAAAAAATAAAACCTGATACCAAAACTCTATGTACACTGTAGACTTCCATTGTTACAGAGTCCTTATTGTCTTGGGTTCATAGGCTGCAGTCTTTGAAATATTGAATTACTCTACAGCTTTCTATATTCTCCTTTCCTCTTTGCATTTTAAAAAGTGTTCATATATGATCATTTTATGGATGCTATTTGAATACCAACAAATTTTCCAATTCATCTAAAAGAAGCGTATGCCAGGAATACAACTATTGTTTAAAGACTTCCTTTTAAGTTTCCTGTCTGTTAGTAAAAAAAAAAACAAACAAAAACAAACAAGCAAACAAAAAACAAACCAAAAAAAAAAACCCCACAACCAAACCCAAACCAAAACAGTAAGTGTTTTGGAATCACCTTTAAAATACTTTAAAAATATCCTACTATCTATTATTGTCATTATATTTATTGAGGAAACAATATAATGTCTAGAACAAGTAGAGCACCGTGTGAGGTTGATTTCCATAGACAGGAAACTAAGAACTTGCTGAAGATTACACAAGAAGTTTATGACAGAACTAACAATAGATAAAGTGTCCTGTGAAGGAAGAAGGAGTATTGTTCCACAGTGAAAAGAAAGAAACAAGAAGGATTGTTTCTGTTATTTTATGCCACTAAATCAGGTTTCTATTCAGGCTACATTGTTAGTAAATTTAAATAAAAATAGGCGTCAAAATCTGCAAGACATTTTTTTCTATGAATTTAATGAAACATCAACTAACCAACTCCATCCACAAAAAAACAACCACTGTTTTAACAAAGCTGTGAAGTAGACAGTCAATTGATATCACACATTTAAAGTACATGATTGAAATGGCAGGTCTGGAATTTCAGCAGACTTCATCACCACTAATACATTTACTGGTATTTAACGTGCAAGCACACTAAAGAGAATATAGAAAAGAATAAGTCTGTCCCAGAGAAAAGAACCAAATAAAAATTAACAAAAAGATGTTGAATTTCTTAATTGGACAGTCTCTGCTGAGATCTCTGTTGAACTGATGAAGTAGGTCACAGAAGGTACCCTATCTAAGACAATGCTGCTACTGAGGGAACTGAAAACTTGCCATAAAGTGTTTTGCTGCCACTGGACAGGTTCAGGGAGGGGGAATTAAATGCTAAATGCATTGAGAAAGGGGGTGAACATTCCCACAGTAGTGCAACTACTGGGGCCAGTCACATCATTTCTGATGTGCTGTAGGGCCTCTCCCAAGCCCTTGGGACCAAAGCTCTTTCTAGGAAATGAGGAGGCATGCAGGAAGAGTGGGGTCCTGGAAAAACATTAAAAACAATTTTTAATGAGCACAAGAGAGCTGAGGAAAGCAAGCAGCTATTGTTAGAGGAAGGAACAGCGACAGTCAGCAGGAGACTGAGAAACACTAATCACTGCTAAATCAGGGGAAGATGTCCCCACTAAGCAGAATTGCCACCCCTGCTAACCAGCAGCCATTGACATTAAATATTGTGGAGCTGAGCTTGGTTCACTCAAAGGCATGCTGATTAAAAACGCCCTGGTGAAATGGTATGTACTGTAAGAAGTGGTACTTAGTATTTTGTCTTCATAATACTTTAAATCGCACTATATCTCCACAAGGTATTTTGCCATTCTCCATTAAAAGTGCATGACTGACTTATGGTACTGAACAACTGCGGTACTCAACTGACTTCACTTTGGGCTTGTGGATGCTCAGATATTTTGAAAAAGGCCCCGAGTTTTCACTGTTTTACTGTGTGTTAAGTAATAATGAATTGTTTTTCTTTACTGTACCTGTTTTCAAACCCTGACAATGTCTCTAAATCAGTCTTAATACTTTTTGCTTAGCATAGATTAAGAGTTACATAAAAGGCCAGAAACTGTTCCTCTCACATCAATGTGAGATGTTTCATTTCTTTGACCATGCTGATTTATGATTTCACAGCAATAGCTCCATTAAGCTCTAGAACTTGTTATCACATCATAAAAGCACAATTTTAAAAAATTCTTTGTATTTTAGGACAATTTAATGAAGTAGTTAAAAATTATTCCAGACTGAAAATGTTTTCTGCAATCAAGGAAAAAATATGGTAAAATATACAAAAGCAATGGAAAAAAAAGTCAGAAGAACTCACTCCTGATCATAGAAAGATGCTTCTGAAAAAGAGGAGCTCAGTGGGAGAGTTTTCCTTTTTCTTTCCTACAAATGCTTGTGATGTGCCCTGCACTAATACTTCTTTCTTTGTACTTTTTGGGGATTTTTAGAGGAAATGGAAAGATAAATACTAGTGCTCTCTTTATTACTGAACAAAGTAATACTTTGATTTTTTTTTTTACAGGAATTAAATAGAATCTTTCCCAACCCAGTAAAACTACAGAAGTAGAAGAAAAACATCAAATCCTGCTCTTGCATGAGCAGAGGAGATCCTCTTTGTTTGCTGTGTCCTACACTGCTGATGTGGAATGACCATGTCTTTTTCTGCTTCCTCTCCACTATGGTGTCTGAGGAGGAAAAAAGCCATAGCTACACACAAAACCTACACTTCATCCTTCTTCTGAGTCTTTCTCTCTCTTATCCCAACCTTCCTTTTAAACTGTAGCTTTGGAGTAGGAATTAGTATTTGTCTTCTGCAGCCCCAGGGATATTCTCTTTACTTAACAATTCAGATGAAGTTTAAATACTGTACAGTTAGCAAAATGAATGAAACATATAGGATTCCATTGTCCTTAAGGACTTGTTGCAGATGATGGGAATTTCACCCTGCTGTCTCCTTGCAGTGTACTCTAATGTGTAGAAGGGAAAGGGTAAAAGTTTGAAAGGAAGGGAAAACCAGTAGATGAGGATTTTGGGCAGGATTTACCCATGGAACAGGCTCTAAAAGTGGTACTTGACCCCTCAGAACTCTTGTGAAGTGCCCCAGTAGGCAAGTGGCTATGGGTACTATTTGGATGGAGACCATCTACTTAGACGTGGCAAATATTTTACAGTAGTATGAGTCAGGGACTTTTCCTTGTCCCAAACACTTGAGGGTTTTTATCTAACATTGCAGGATCTAAACAGCTTCCAGGAAGATAATATCAGCAGCAATACCCATAATTTACTTAAGAGGAATGGAGATTTTCCCTTTTCAGGTAAAAGAAGTCTGCCTGGGTTGTTTGGGATGGTCTAATTTGTTTGTTTCTTTTAGTTTTATTAATTTCTTAGATTTGGGGAAGTAGCTTGTGGAACCCTTCAGGTGCTGAAGGGGGCATCCAAGTCCTGGCACAAAACTTCTCTTTTGAATAGGCAAAAAAACCCCCTCACAAACTCAAAGCAGTATTGACAGTCCTAAGAAAGAGCTTTCTTCAAAGCCATATGTGTTTTGTTCCTCTTGAATCTGTAGAGAACCCCCTGAGGCTTCAAAAGAGAGACGCAGTAGTGGAAAACATCCCTCATCCTCCCCATCACTTGAATAACTCACAACGTTATATAGAGAGAGCAGGTTGCCTCAGGAAGAGGAGTGCTGGAAATCAATATTTGATCAGATCTGCGTGTGTTTATTGACATAAAAGAATATTTCATAGATTCATTGCGGTTAGACGGGACCTTGGGAGATCATCTAATGGATGCTTAAAGTCAGTAAGTGTTTTCTAATCTGTTTGGTCCTTTTCCATATCCAGAAATGGTCAAGAGGTACTTCTGCCTTCAGGCTACAATACAGGCTACTGAGGAACTTATGGCAGGTGCTTTCAGTGGCGGCTGTGAGAGAGGTGCTGGTTGGCAAGCACAGTACCCACACGGAGACTGGAATAACTGTTTTATAGCTCAGTTTCCTGGATGTTACATGATATTCACATATGATACAGAGCAGAATTATTCTGCCCAAGTACTGGGGTTTGTCCTAATAGTTGACAATACAGAGAATAATGGCCCATGTAATGACTCAAGGTAAAATAAAATGTTACACTTGTGATAAGTGACATATTGGTAAAATGGGCACTAATATTCAAGGAGGTTATTATCACATTAATTTAGTAAGACTTTTCTCTAGCTCTGGAATTCTTGTGCAGCCAGTATCAAAGTTCATAGGTCACAAACACCCAGTTCAGTAACTGGAAGTTTGATCAACGTACCCTGCTATTGCAAAAACTTATTTTCATTATTTATTTATTATTGCTAACTGGAGATCCTGTTCCACAGGAGAGAGATTAATGTGCCCACCCCCAACCACCACAGTGCTTTTGCTGTTTTGAGGGCTTGTTGATATGCAGTTTGCAGGTGACTCTGAAGGTGAGTTATGTAGAGTCTTTCTTATATCTCAAGAAAAAGTTGGTGGCTCCTAAACTGGTTTTGGTTGCATCCCTCATATGGCTGCTAGACCCCATTGTTGCTGCAGTATGACCTTGAATTCTGGTGCAACCATTTTATTATTATTATTATTATTTTTATTTTTTTGTCTTACAAGCCTACTGTTCTCCTACTTGGAGTAATGACATCTATTATCCCTTACATGTAATAGTTAATTATAGTGGATAGTGATAGATAGTCCTTTTGCAATAGCTAGTCACATTCTACGTATGTTTCTTTACAACTATATTACACATTATTCATTGACTATATCTTCTCTGCAGTCAAAGCTGCACTGAAGACTTGAGCAGAAATATCCAGTCCAGTTTTAAACTTTCTTGAGTATATATCAACAGGAAAGCAGCTGGAGCAGAGCAGATCTCAAAATGGACTGGAAAACTTGCTAATGTCTGTATAGCATTTCCAGCAGGTTACAAATTGTGCTGTTGTCATGCTGTTGAGAATGGAGAGCAATACATCTCTCAGAGCTATCACTACATATTTGTTATCAAGTATTGCTATAGATAGGTGATTTCCTTAACCCTATTACACCCCACGGAGTTGAAAACCAGTTTATCAATGCATCTGTAATGAATATGTGAGTGCTGTGGGGAGGGACAAAACAGGACAGAGCTGAAAACAAAGGAAAAAAACCCAAATACTCTCAGCTTTGAATGGTAAAATGCCAAATGATAACAGAATATTACATGTTTTGTTAACAGTGGCTTTCTGTGAGTTGTTTAATACTGTGGAATGGAATAGATAAGCATATGTGAAGGAGCAGGGGTAAGGAGCAAGAAAGTGGGAATTAAAAAAAAGTTTGAAGAAGCAAAGATGCTTGAGAGTTGATTGTGTAACATATGTATAGACACCTTAAAAGATCAAAATGTCTGATGAAATGTTGATAGGAACATTTAAGGGAGGTTTTCTACAAGCCTGGAATTTCATGTCTGTTTCCTAATTTCTCTGTCATTGCTTGGAAAAGACTGTTGAGTGTCCAGACGCTCAGACAGGGTTGCTGTGCATGCACAGTAAATCCAAAATGTCTGACATGCATTGCTCTGACTGCAGGAAAATAACTGTACATTACAGGCTGGTTTGGAGGATGGGATTGCTTTTTTCCAATTCATTGAACAAATGTGTTAAAGAACTCAAATGTGATGCTTTTGTGTTTCATCAAACTGCAGGGAAATCACATTTTTTCCCTTTCTTGTCATCAACACATTTTCTTTATTCATGTAACAGTAGGTGTCATTTTTCTTTAATTATGCCCAGCTATCATATGTTGCTTTTATTTGTTGAGGATGTTAGTTTCAGGGAAAATAATTTAGACAGTTTCATTTTTCAGGCAACAATACACTAAATCCTGTGCTTACAAATTGCAATTAGATAAGAATTCTTCTTTCCACAATCAAATGTGGCAGTTTCTTACTGGAAAGTAATGATGAGTCAAACTTAGAGTGTAAAATGGGAAGATCAAAGCATTCAACGAAAATGTAATGAAGAAAATACACTTTTATGGCTTGGCATTTTAAATGTCCTTTGTTATATATCACCGTGGCAGCATACAATAGCATAAGTCTTTCTTTGGGAATGAATACAGATTAATGTAGCCTCATTTTCTGTGTCAGAATTTACTTCTTACTGTGGTGATATTTCTCCTCCACCGCCCCC
>NW_010311681.1:0-17903 GCF_000700745.2 Antrostomus carolinensis
AAAAAAAAACCAAACAAGAAAGAGCAATTAGTATGGGACAGTGCTTGAGCCACACAACAGAGCTTGAGTGAGGGAAGGGGGATCAAACACAGAGAGTAGTGATACCTGATGTGAGGATGTGAAGGGAAATCAGAAGAGTGAAGATGAGAAGCTATCTGAGTGATAAGAAAGCTTCTGAGGAGAAAACAGAGGAGAAACTAAGTGCTGCAAGATATCATATTAAACCCTCTCCATCCTATGGCACACAGGGTGGACCTCTGTAGGGCCTTTAAAATGCTCCACTTAATAAGGGCTCCAGTTCTCTCCCTATCCCACCCCTTCCAGGCAGTGCACAGCCAGGAGCCACATTCTTGTTACCAAACCCCTTCTGGCTGCCTGGTTCCCCTGGTGACTGTCCAAAGCAACCTTCGTGCAACAGTCACTAATCAGGACTGTGTCCAGGGAAGACAATTCCCTTTGATTCCTGTACTTCGAGGGCCAGCACCCAATGCAAATGAAATACAAGATACTGTGAGAGTGGGAAAGCAGCAGAGAGCTAAAGACAGCTCTAATTCACTACAGCCCACTGGGGAAGAAGTGCTGCTGGTTGATCTCCATAGGAGTCTGAGCAATTCACTGAAGTTGTCTTCCTATAGCCTAGAAGTAAAAGCTGGTAACTTGCAATATTTTCCACAATAAGGCTTGTAATACCCAGCAGCACCCTGAGCTGGGCTCCCATGACCTTAGTAGCAGCTCTTACCTCTTTCTTATAGCACAGCTGGTTGTATATGGTTGGTTTGGGAATCGCTTCAATCTTCACCTCCTGGGTAGATGTCCGATATGAGGGGTTACTGTAGGTTAGGTTCCCCAAGCCAGGGTCTGTGAACTTGGACTTACTATGCCTAAAAGGAGAGAGCTGTCAGAAAAGACACAGGGCCCTACTGCCAGGATCCACAGTGCCTGAGTGCTTAGCAAGTGGAAAGCTCCAGCAGTCTTCACTGTCCCTCAAAGAATGCTGGCTTCACCTGGCTCCTCAGCTACCAGCACATTCACTAACTACCAGTAGAGCAAGGCACTGCCATGTAACCACAAAAGCTGTACTGGTAGTAACTGGTGAAGCTATGTGGCAGAAAGCACACAAGCTCACACAGGTACTGAGATATGAACTATCTCACATCCCTGTCCATAACTTATAAGCTCTCTGCAGAAAATTTAGCCAATAAAGCTTCAAATAATAGAGCTGCATACTCAGGACTTCAAAGGCACAGGACTCAAACCTTGCAAATAAATTCAAACACTGCTTCCAGTGGAGAACAAAGGGATTGTAAATGACAATAATAAAGAAGTGCTTTCAAGAGCTTTCTTCTCCTACAACCCCAGATTTTACTATTCACCAGGAGAGAGGGATAAGGATCACTTACCTGTATATAATTAAAGCAGCAATAAGCAGCAAAATAAACAAGGTGCTGAGAAGACCTCCAATAATGTAGCTGACATGCAGTCCTTCCCCTGAAAGGGAACAGCAAGGGTAATTTATGCACTCTCCTTAACTTCCACTGGATAATACTGATCTCAGGGTAATGCCTGATACAGAGGTTTTACACCATGCAGAAGTATGTAAAGTAAAATGTCAGCACACCCAGCTTTAGCAGAGGGTTTTGTTTGGCTTCATATGAAACCAAACATATGATAATCCTTCTTCCCACCCAGGTCCAGCAAACCATGGAGCATCAAGATCTTTGTAATGGGGTTGGATAAGGATGAGTTAGACCACAATGCTGACAGGTTACTCTTGCAGTGGGAAATAATTACCCTAGTCAACCACCCTCAACTTAACACAAAGGGGACAGTGAAGAAGGGTATCATTAGTGGAAAGAGCCCAACGGATGAGGTATGGAAGAAAACAAAACTATTCTTCAGACCAAAGTGTCATTTGGAAGAGTCCCCACATAGGCTAATGAATGTGTATGATTGATGCTCATCCTCAGACACACTTTGCTCTGCTCAGAGAGCATGTGAATAATTAGAGTCTGACTTTCAGAAATTTGAGTTTGAAACACTATGGACTGGAAAGCCCTGGGTACATCTGAGGAACAACTCTGGTGGAGAAGAGTTAAAGAAAAGGAACTCACCCATGGTTGCCAACACTGCCTCGTTGGCATGGGTACACAAGCCTCGCCTAGCATCTTTGTCAGAGCAGCTGAAGGACAGAAGGACAGTTAGTTACTGAAAGTAGTATCAACAGTACCAAAGGTATCAAAAGACAAGATGGGGCAGGCTAGCACTGATATCCCTTCCATTTCCAGTTCAACAACAGCAGCCTTCCTTTCTTTTCTTCAGTATCCTTCTGTATTCAGAGGAGAGAGGACTATATACATATATATAGGGGACTGAGTGTGTTTCTATCAACTGCAGTTCTGCAATATCTTTATATCCACGTCATTCTAAATTCACCTCTCAGGTACTTAGGTACCTACATGGATCTTATCAGAACACAAATTTCACCATCAGTGCTGAAGCAAAAATCAGAACATTCTAGGGTCAGCACAAAGATCTTTCTGTCCAATACATCATACTCAACAAAGTGGAAGTTTTGCCTTGTAAATAACCCAGCCATATATTATAGAACATACTCTTCTGCTGGGCAGTAGGAATAGCAGGCTGTAGGGAATTAGCATTAACAAAAGTCTATTAAGTACCCACATTGTAACTTAAAATGTTAGAGCTGCAAAGGTTCTGTTATGCCCAAAACAAACTATCCCTTTGTGGCCAGGTCAGAACCACCTGCTCAGGTGCCCGGGTCAGGTCCGAGATGACTCAGTGAATTAAAGCAACAGACTCCCCACTCCTCCTCTCAGAAATAAGTACTCAAAATTAGGAGTTCAAAAATCAATCAAACGAATGACATGGTCTCAGGAGGATTTTAACACTTCAGCACAGTCAGCCTAGGACAGACAGAAAGATCTCTGCACCTTTCTTGCCAGCTCAACAGTGTTCTGCATTCTTTGTCAGAATGGTTTTCTCCACTATGAATGGAAAGTCGGGAGCTGGAATACCCTCCTTTGGCCAGGAAGAGGTTCATTTGGATGACAACAACCAGAGGGGGTTTGCATGTTGCACCTTGCACAAGCTGTGACTTTCACACTCCAATTCCAAGAGAATAAGAGCACTCACTTTCCTTCCACTGCTTCCAGAGATGTGAGAGGTTTGGTTGTTGAGGTACCCACTCTGCCAGGTGGTGTCTGACTTCTCTCACTTACACTGGTGGGTTCAGGACCAGGAGGCACCACACCAGGAACTAGAACAACAGAGAATGATAAGCAGGATATCAACTTTGTGAGACAGATGAACAAGTCTGGTAAGCTATAGGGAGTTTCTGAAATGGTGTATATGAGCAGTTTCTCCATCCCAAACCCAGTCTTACCAGCTGAGAGGACAGAAGGCGGTTCTATTGCTCACAACCACCTTACTTACATTACACGATCTTGTAAGTTTTTACACACTGGAGAGCTTCAGATGCTCTGGTTGCCACTGCCACTGCCTAAGCAGTGGCAGTGGCTCACTTATGGAAGCTACTACCCAAGTGACACTCAATAAACTCACTAGTAGAACAGGGCCGTCCATCTGGTTCATCCGGACACGCACAGACAAAGTCAGAAGCCCTGGCAAAGCAGAGGTGAGTGCAGCCTCCATTGTTCACTCCACAAGCATTAGTACCTGGAAAAAACAAGCAATTTTCTAAATGTGTTGCAGATGATCAGGTAGGAGATCAGAGCAACAACTTTTTGTCCTGCTCAGCCAGAGATACTTCCTAAAAATCCAGCAAGTTACTATGCTCTGGCACATGCCCTTCATCTGACCGCTAAGAAAGCGATGACAACAGCCAGACACTGGTAGGATTAGGGCAGTCGTGAAAGGAAGGCACTGGAAATCATTAGATAGGAGCCCAGTCACCACAACTGCACAGATTAAAAACCAAAAAGCTCACATTCTTCTAGATGAACAACACAGAAAGTGTCATTTACTAATCAAAGCTGTAACAGAACATCGTTAAGATATACGTGGCTGGAATGTCACAGGCAGACAAGGAATGTGCCCAAGGAAGATGCATTAACAGTTTGAGCATAAGAAAGGATGCCAACCCTGCTTGACATCTACACCACCACAGTAGTTCCAGAGTTCTTTTTGTCTATAATTAGCATTTGCCTGAATCAAGGTCCTACCTGTCTGTCTCTGAGGGGAAACCACAATGATATCCATCAGTCCCTCAACATTGGCTAGGACTGTCTCTTTGTTCCGCCCAGAGTATTTGTCCACTCTCTGGATAGATTTGGTTTGCCAGTCAGTCCAGTATATCCACCTATCCTGCTGCTCAGGGAGACAGCAAAGAAAAATCACAGCCGTGAGAGAGTTTAGCCACATAGACACAGGATACCCATAAAAAACCCCACATCCTAGTGGCAGAAGGTCCTAAACCAAAAGGTCTTTTCAACCCTTTCCCCTCTTATCATAAAGATGATGACTCTCTACACCACACAGGAGTTCAGACAAACTTCTTGGTTAGCTCCACAGAAGAGTTATGTAGCATTCCCTCAGCCATCTTGGCTTCCCCAGACTATAACACTTCCCTGTCCCCAAGCTCCACTGTCCAAACTCATCAACACACCAGGAAAATCTTCTTACCTGTGTCAGAGCAAAGGGATGAGACACCTGGCTGACCAACACTTGTCGTAGCTTCCCATTGAGATCACAGCTCTCTATGCGATCAAGATGTGCATCCACCCAGTAAATCCTGGAGGAACAGGGAGAGAGGTGAGCTTCCATCTATACAATCCCTCTTTATTTTATAGTCATTTGCCAGCCAAGATGGATCAGACAAAAAACCCCAAACCCCACAATGCTACTCCAATAAACCAAGCTAAGAAGGCTAAAAAAGTTCACTACATCCCTTAACCCTATGTAAGTATAAGAAAATCTTTCACTGACCTCCTGGTGTCATAATCCAAAGTCAATCCATTGGGCCACCCTAGGTCAGTGTTAATCAGGATTTTACGTTCAGAGCCATCCAAGTTGGCCCTTTCAATTTTAGCAACGTGACCCCAATCTGTCCAAAAGAGGTACCTGAAGAGATAAAAGGCAAGTGTAAGAAGAAAAGAACATTTCATTTAGCCTAATGAAAGTTTTAGTTATTAATTTAACTGCCAGATTCTTCAGGTTCAAAAAGGATCATGAGGTCTGTAGCTTTCTTTCTCCCAGCTATCTGCCCAACCTTCAAATTCACTGTCTGTCTGATTACATCTGCCACTCTGCAACAGCCCCTTGCTGGTACCTGCAGATTCACAGGGCACATCTCTTCTTCCTCCCACAACCTCCTCTTCCAATCTGCCTTTGCACAGTCCTTCTCCCTGCCCCACCAATACCCTGTACCTACCCCTTCTTGGGAAAGACAGCGATGGCTCGAGGCTCGTCCAGGCTGTTATTGATCAGCACCTTCCTGGAGCTTCCATCCAGTCTAGCTACTTCTATGGTATTGCGTCCTGTGTCTGTCCAGTAGAGATTCCTGGCAACCCAGTCCACTGACAGGCCATCTGTAGTTTTCAGACCCTGACCAATAACAGTTTCCATGTTGCTGCCATTCAGATCAGACCGCCTGGATGGAAATCAATGACAAATGGAAGTGAGGAACGGGTAGCTCCCAGAAAGCCTTCACACCTCCATGTTTGATCCTCATCAGCCACTTCCTACCACTACCTCCTCAATACCTTTTTCCCCATAGTCTCCAGCAGGTTAAACACACCTTCAGCATTTAGTTTAGCTGTGTACCAAAGACAAGGTGTAAGCAGTGGTGTGCTGACAGCATCTCAGTCTCCCCAACTTACTGGCACAGTCCACAGCTCACTGTGGCACAATTAGCCCAAGTAGCTGTGTAGCTTGGGTACTGGCCAAGTAGATGACTGGCACCCACCTGATAACATCAAGAAATACATCTGTGTAGTAAATCTTGCCATCCACACTATCATAGTCCAGAGAAATGACGTTGTTCAGCTCGGGGACAGGTATATGCACATCTGTGTGGTCACTGGTGTCGAGTGAGATACGACGGATGGAAGCACGGCTAGAGAAAAGCAGGTAGGTCTCTGGAGAAGAGTCACACGACTGTTCGTCTCTCTTCAGCTGGATGCCAGTGGGGCAGGCACAGGAGAAGCCAGTGGGGTGAGGCAAGCAAAGGTGGGAGCAGCCACCATTACGAACTCCACATTTATTGAAGCCTTCAGAAATAGGGAAAGCGTAGTTTAAGCATCAGTGTGATCCCACAGAACAAAGCTTTAATTTAAAGCCTACATACATGCACAACTTGCTAGCAGCTGAGCTCTTCCTTACCATCCCAGCCTTGCTGGGAATCTACAGCCCTTCATACAGAGACTGCCTCCCTCCCTTCCAAGATTCATGGTGGGTATGGGCATGGTTAGGCAAAGAGAATGGGAAGGCACAGAAGAAATGGGAACATTAGGAGTAAAATCTTGAGCTGCATTCCTTGCTAATTGTAGTTTTCCCATGGAAAAAGGAACAGCCAAATGCTGATAGGTTCACATAACTGGGGTTTAGCTTTATTATTGCTGCAAATGGGAATGCTGACGGAAAGATCCAACCCTGTGGGGAAGCAGCGTGACAATACACTAGAGGCCAGGCTGACAAAGAAGCTTCTGTTTCAACTTAGCTGCACTCAGTGGCAAGTAAACAAAGGCATCAGAGAAGCCTGCTGAAAGTGCCTGGCATATTAAGGTCATTTTTTTTTTTTAATTGAAAAAACCCCAGAAATCCAGCATGAATTTACTAGGAAGGGCTAAGCCCAGAAGACAGGTGCAGGGAGCGGGAAGAAGACAACAGGAATATGATGGCTGGAGTTCTGGTTAGCTTTAAGTTACACTGTAAAGTTATAATGTCAAGAATGATGTTCTGCTGTTAGTATCACAGGAGAAGCAGCATGGAGTTTTCTGTAAGAGTACATATTGGGGAAATTTCCATCAAAACAAAGCCACAGCACAAAGCAACAACTCCCACTGAAGAGCAAATAGGCAAGATGAAGTTGTATAAGATCCCCAAAGAGTAACATAAGGAATCTGACTCTGGCACAGAATAGTTGGAGAGCTTGATATATTAAAAGCAACTAAAGAAGCAGAGATTTTGTAGAGCAAACTGGCAGAGAGGAAGATGAAGCCTGCAAGAGTTGGGGAAAAAAAATGACTAGAATTTGAAATAAAGTTTCAGCAACTAGCTTCAGAGGAATAGTGCCTTGTGGAGTTCAAAAAGGGAAACTGCCCAATGCCACTCCAGTGACTCTGGTGAAGCCTAATAGAGCGCGACTCATTCAGTACTCCTAAGAAAGTGGCTCTGCTGTGTGTGAGAACGAGGTTGTCAGTGCAATCCAGTGAAGGAAATGGGATGAAGGGGGTCAAAAGGCATGCAGCAATAAACAAACACCAGACCTATGGAGATGAGCAAACAGGGAGACGTGCAAAAATAGTTAAACAAGAGGGAAGAAGAAAAGAAAAGCTGATTTTTGAGAAGTTACTCTATCATTCATCTCCAAAGGTGTCATTTAAAATGACAGCTCTGAAGGGCTCCCCTAGTCATCACAGACACTTGCAGATTTGGGAGAGGCCTAGCAACTCACCCAGGGGCCGTGCCCTATCAACAGCTTGAATGTCCATAAGGCCAGGCAGGTTTGCCCTCACCAAGATGACATTGGCACCAGTGTCCTTGTCAGCCCTGTGAATGCTGCGAGTTTGCCAGTCAGTCCAGTAGATGTAAGAGTCCAGCAAAGTGAGGCCATAGGGATGTTGCACTGGAGACAACAGGGTGCGGCGGTTGGCACCATTGAGATCTGCAGCCTCAATCCGCTAAAGAAAGAAGTAAACATCAGCCTCATCCTCAAAACACTGACCCTTCTGCTAGCAATTACTAAATCAAGTGGGAAACAGAGCCTAAGCAAGTGATGTTACTGAAGTCCACCCTCCCCATAGCCATACTCTCAGAAAAGCTTCTGTTCCTCTTGCTCTTGTGATAGCTTTCCCAAGAGCTACAAAGCAGCCTCCAGGTTAACCGAAGACCCAATGACAAACCATGATGAAGAACAGAATCGGACCTCAGTGTGTGCATCAGCCCAGAGCAGCTGGGACCCAGCCTTATCCACTGCCAGTCCATTAGGCCAGCCTAGGTTGTTGCTGATCAACACCGCACGTCCAGAGCCGTCCATCCCAGAGCGTTCCAGCTTGGCATTCTCACCCCAGTCCGTCCAATACATATACCTGGGGAAAAGCCAGCAAGTATGATGGAAACAGAGGTCAGAAGTCCTGTTCTAACCCTTAGATAGCCTCTTGACAACACTAACCCCATCTCATGGTATAAAGCTATTGCACGAGGGCTGTCCAGGTTCTGCCAGACCAAGACTTTCCTCATGGAGCCATCAAGGTTGCCCACTTCAATCCGGTTTGTTCCTGTATCTGTCCAATATATCTTCCTGCCAATAGCATCCACGGCCAGCCCATCTGTAGTCAACAGACCTGAAACAACAGAAAGGTGTATCGATCACTGCTCATCCTCCCAGCTTACTTGGGAACTTTTGATACTCTGCCTGTGTACCTCACCAGGCAGCTGCTTTAGGCTTTGCTTGCTCTTCCACTGAAAATGTAAAGATTACTCTACCAGGGTATCAGAGAATTTCTCTTTTCATGCTGCATGGAGACAAGAGGATCCCAGCCCAAAATCTCTCTTACCTGTAGTGATGATGTCCTCAAATTGTGAGCCATCGAGGGCAGCCCGGCTGATTTTCCGCAGTGTGCTGTCTGACCAGTAAACCTTTCCTGGGTGGAAGAAGAAAGAGAAACTTAAAAAAAATCCCATAACAAAATCAAAACAAAACAAACCCCAACAAAAAAACAGCAAAATCCTTTAAAAACAGATCCAGGTCTCTGACTGCTAATTACACCATTCAAAACAGATCTGACTGCCCAGGAATAACAGCAGCACAAGATTATTTAGCCAGAGTGATAAAACACTACAAGTTATCTTATTCCAATCCTCCTCAAAATACGTAGGAGCACTGGCACTCTGACCTTTAAGCAAGGCCAGGGAACACATAACACATTATCAGCTAGTAGTGTAAAGTCTCACATCTGATTTCACAAAATGTCCTAGAGGACAGCAATCAGATCATCTACCTTATTGTACCACAGTGGGTTTACATCCAGCACAGCATCAGATGTTTAGTATACACACACAGCCAGAGTCTCAGCTCTACTGCTGTAAAAGGTTTCAGCAGGATTTCCTAAACTCAAAATGCATGGGAAGAACCTCACTCAATATAGCATGCAGCTTTTTCCACATAGTTGGGGTTCTCTGTTTTCCTACAAGAACATTCCTTTCCTGATTGGAAAGGAGTATTTGCAGAAAAAAACCCCCAAAACTACCCAAATTCACAACGTGCAGTAAAACCTGCGCCTGGGTCTTTACTCAGACATTTAGATATGAAGTCACTTGTTGCCTTTCAAACAGACAGTCAGATACACTTAAGAAGTTCAGACCTTCACGAGGATCTACTCCAATTGCAATGGTGTTCTTCATGGTAACATTGACCGAGACGACAACATCTGCAAAGTAGGGAATATCCAGAGAGACCATCCGGATGTCAGTCCTTCTGGCAAAAATCAGAAAGCTGGTCATTCCTGCAGGGTTGAAAATGGACAGGTTATCAGTGAGGAACAAGTTCAGTCAACTATAGGTATCATTTATTGAACATTCGGAGGTGACATCCACTTCAGTAGGATAAGTCTCAGGCAGATCTCGGCTTATGCGGAGTCTGGGTACAAAAGCTTTAGTGAACGTTTTGGAATGCTTCTTTACATCCAAGTTGAAAAGAAGTGCACTCATAGAAGAGTTACTCCTGCTAAAATGTGTGGGAAATGGGAATTAGGAGTCAGGGCTTTTTTCCTGCTAAGGAAAAAACGTGTATGTAGCACAGCCTGAAGCCAAGTGCCTTCTACAGTCCTCAAAAAAAAAAGTGTCCATGGGAGGAGTGTGTACAGACTTTAAATTAAAGACTACAGCACCTTGTAGTTAAACAAGAATCCACCTCAAAATTAGGGCAAAAGTATGAGGAAAAATGTGTTATATATCTGGTTTAGATGCCCAACAAAATTTCAAGAAAAGTATCTTCTGCATCAATCAAGTTATCGGTAAGTTTCTTCACAGTATTTCCCGCTCAAATTGAAGGTACAGACATCAAATAGGTTTTTCAAGGGCTAAAGCAGATAAACACATAAAAGTGAGATTTTTTTTTTTCTCTGACAAGGCAGGAGCAAAATGTAGCTGTGAACCAAAACCACAGTGAGGATCCTTACAGAGAGGACTCACCAGGGGAGCAGGTCTTGCCATCAGATTGCAGGTTGATCCCAGTAGGGCAGGTACAGCTGTAACCTTTTGGAAGAGGTGCCAAAAGGCACAGGTGACTGCAGCCTCCGTTGTTAACTTCACATGCTGTACGGACTATAGGAAAGAGGATGAGAAATCCATAAGCCAGTAGCACAGGCACAAAAAAAATGGGTGTAAGACTATAGAAATGCATTCTAGAATGCCCTTAAATACCAAACTGAGTGTTATTCTCATGCTCTCATATTCCACCCAAGGCATTAAGGGCTGACAGACAGGTCAGCTCCTTGCAGGAGAGCTGTGCCACATACCAGAGCCTGAGCAAGCTCTCAGCTCAGCGTGGCTTGGCGCGAGCCCTGTACCTGGTGGCCTGTGCCGGTGGAAAACATGAATATCCATAAGATTCTCCAGATTGTCCTGCAGCGTTTCCCGAGCCTGCCCAGTCCTTCTATCTGCGCTCTGGATGCTTTTGGCCTGCCAGTCTGTCCAGTAGATTCTCTCGCCATAAAGAGTAAGTCCAAAGGGGTGAGGCAGATTGCTCCCAATCAGCACCTGGTCAGATTACCCCCAACCCCCCCAAAAAACATTACTAAGAAGTCACTAAGGGGAAGAGGCTTCCCTTGCCCCCTCTCAACATCATAATGTACAGTCATAGCAAAAGGAGAGCGATGGGGCAACATCAGCCCTCAAAAGCAGGTTCCCTCACATAGTTTGCAAGTGAAAGGGAGCTCTTCTCTCCCAGTGAAAGCAGCTCAGCCTGTCTGGGTTTGGAGATTTCACTTTCAACTGGAAAGAGAGGCAGGGGCCATCAGCACTCTGTGCTCTAGGACTTAGACCTCAGCCTCCCAGACTCCCTCCTCAAAGATGGCTTCCTTACCTTCCTGTTGCTTCCATCCAGGCTGGCATGCTCAATGGTCTTCATGCCTGCGTCTGCCCAGTACAAGCGCTGTGACTCATAGTCGATGGCCAAGCCGTTAGGCCATGTCAGGTTGGAGGAAATGATCACCAAGCGGTTTGAGGCATCCATCCCAGCACGCTCAATTTTTGGGTTGGCTCCCCAGTCAGTCCAGTACATGAACCTGAACACAAGTCCAGACAGAAATGAATGCCCACACTCCTTCACTGCCACTACAGCCAGGCAGTGTTACAGAGAAGCAAGAGAGCCTGGTGCCTTTGGGCCCCAGCAGGAAGCAGCATGAGACTAATACTGTACTCATGTCCAACCTTGGGTTCTTGTAACGTACCCAAGATCATACTCCAATTTATATACCTTCTACTGCCCATGGGCTGGCCTAATTACAATTACAGAGGGGAAAAGTTCAAGGTCTAAAAATTATGCAATTATTTACCAGTCTCCACCACTGGCCCTTTATCCTCTTGCTGCATTGGTATCCCAGTAATCCACTCAAGGAAAGAATATCACACTTCTATTCAAGACCTTCAACGCTTCTAAAGCAATGGCTGGCAAGCTTCTTCCTACCCACCCTACTCCCAGCTCCACAAGTTCTTATGATTCAGATGCAAAACCTGTTATTGAAATAATTTGTTTCTATTACTCTCCTCAGGTTTGCTTTCCACAGAACAGTTGATCCCTCAATACACTGACAGTGCTTTGAAGCCAAGAGGTCACTGATGTCACAGCTTGCTCGAGATCAGCATTTATTTACCTGAGGAGATCCTTCTGACTGAACTCTGGTTGATAAGCAGAGAACTTGAATACAAATTCCATACATATATGAAATAAAGAAGTATAAAATATCTATATGGCCTCATTCTCAACATGTTTTGTACCACATCTTTAGTTATTGTGTCCCCAGGATAAACAAATGAAAACAACAGCCAGCTCCTGCAAGCTCTACAGCGCAACAGGCAATTACCCCTGCTTATCTTGTTCCACTGGCATCCAAAATCAGGTCTCCAATTTCAGTCTTTGGCAGGATGTAGAACAATGGCACCAGAGAGAAAGACAATTGCACAAAACCAAAGAACCTGAACATCTTTAGACATGCAAGAATTGCCATGTCATCCCAGAAGAATGAGTATCTCACCCTCCAACAGGGTCCACCACGATGTCTCTAGGTCTGTCCAGGTTCTCCCAGATTAGAACAGTTCTCATGGTCCCATCTGTGTTGGAGACCTCTATCCGATCTGTTCCTACAGAAGTCAAGAGAGAGAATGAGAGAGAGATCAAAGACCTCTGGAATCGCAAGAGCCAAGGCAAAAAACATCCATGCAACTATTCATTCTTCTCCTCTGTCCATCTCTGTTGTAGCTGGAAGATAAGAAACGTAGCTCAAAGTGCCACCATCCATTAGATCTCTCAAGTCACTTGTGTGGCTGTCACTGATGCAGAGTCCTGTATGAATGTAAACCAACTCTTTCCTAAGCCCCCGAGGTATCTATGTAGGCATGAGAGAACAGCTGGAAAAGAAACACCTCCCATACATCTCTCTGAACTATGACCCTCCAGCAGAGGACATCCTCCAAATACTACCTGCTGTACCCCGAGATACGCTCTTGGAAGATAACTAAACACACACAACCAAAAGTTCTGCAGCAAGACAACAGTGATGCTTGACTTCTGCTATAAACCTTTCTACAGAATTAGTACTGGGGATACTGCAAAGTGAATTAAACTAAGGATTTCGCCCCAACTCCCACTTTGTTAGAAGCACACAAGTTGAACTCCATTTTTTGCTAGACAGAAACAGACAAATTTGGAATGAGACAGAGAATTTCCCAGCTGGTTTTCAGTTTTCATAACTAATAAGGAAGACAGAAGTCTAGGCAAAGCAGAGGACTCCAGTACCTGCATCAGTCCAGTATAGCTTGTTGGTGACCCAGTCAATTGCCAGACCAGCTGGACTTTCCAGGCTAGTGTCCACAACAACCTAAATAAAAACAAAAAGAAAAAATCCTTAGTGAGATTAGACCCTAGGGAGAGAGCATGTGCCCCATGCACTACCCATTCACAAACAACGTTAACTTTCAAAAGGCAAAAGCCCAAGTAGGGCAATGCCATATGAGAGAAAGCATTAAAGAATCAGAAATTCAAATAAGTCTCACATTTGGAGAAACATCTATTTTTAAATCGGTTCAAAGTGCAGCTTCTAACTTTGAACTCTGTTCCCCTCATTTATGGCAACATCAGCCTAAGGACACATGCAAAAAGCTTTCCCAAGGAGCGTGGCTCTTGTTCCAAATGTGGTACACAACAGAGGATTTCATAATCCTTCCTTTCATATTTTAGGGCTACAACAAAGGAACTGACCACAACTTACAAATCAACACGCTTCACGTCCCAATTTAAAGTATTCCATACAAGCAGAAATGTACACACCAAACTTCTGTACACAGTGTTCAGTAATCTCAGGGCTCTTCTGAGCCACAACTAGGCAAAACTAATGAACAACAAATCCAGCATGAACTGCAGCTCCTTAGAAGGCTGGAGTATCCCAGTGGCTTCCAATCTGATGCTCAAGGAGTCTCCTGGCTAGATGACCTCCACATGTAGTTACTACTGTACCTCTTGGCTCGATCCATCCCATTTTGCTCGGCTGATTGAGTCGGTGCTAACATCCGTCCAGTAGACATAGTCATCCTTTGAGTCCCAGTCTAAAGCCACAGCGCTGCGAACATCGGCAAGGGGGATGACATCATCTGACAGGTCATCTGTGTCAAAGCTGATCCGACGGATGTCCATCCTTCGGGCAAAAAGCAGGAACTTGTCAAGACCTGATCAAAGGTCGAAAGGTCTTCTTTTAATTTCTCTAAGTTCAACAAAACATTGATAGACACAGACAATTCCCTGCTCTATCCAGCCTTAACCACTTACATCATCACTCACTGGCAGGTCACAGCCCTGGATTTTACTGGTAGCAAATACCCGTGGGGAGGATGGGAGGATAGCGGGTGGGTGGGCAGGAGGGAACAGAGGAGTAGGGAGCTGTTTCCTGGGGGTAACCTATGCTGAGGGAACAAAGTCAACCATATTCTTCAAAGACTGGCATCAACCTCCCTCCATATCAAATAGCTACTTCAGAATAGCTCTTGAGAATCTAGAAGACAGTTGGCTGAATTCTTCCATATGGTTGCAAACTAAGAGAAACTGTGGTAATCAAGAGGACTGAATTTTTTGTTCATCACTGACACAACTCCCATGGGAGTTTTAGGGAAACAAGTAGCTGTGACAGGCAGCATGACACCAACAACAGCCCTGAAATAAGGACGCAAGGACGGAGTTTCTCTGCATCCCCACCCAGCAAGCCTAGTGAGGGCAATGGGAAAGCAGAACAGGGGAATACATCAAAAAGGTGAAGCATCCTCTGGTGAGGCCCTTAATACTTCTAACTCAGTCTATCCAGCTGCATCCCCTCAGAAGCAACTGCTGCTGCTTACTCCCACTGCCAACCCTCTGCCACCCACTGAACATCTGAGCATGCAGGCTGTGGTCCCACCTCACTTACTCTGGGCGCAGGCATGGCTGCTGGTCTTGCGGAAGCCCGTGGGGCAGGCGCAGGTGTAATCCTTGCTGCTGGGCAGGCAGAGGTGAGTACAGCCCCCATTGTTGGCCCCACAGCGGTTTCTCCCTGCTCAAGTAGCCAAAGACAAAAACAACCACACATAAAACAAAGAGTAAAGGAAAGAAGAAAAACACCAGTGGAGGTGTCAAGACCCATGCGGGTAAGATAACTTGTCTATCCAGGCGATAATTGAGAATAAGGAAACGTATAAACTAAACTCCATTTGTAGGGCTCAATTTTCAAACAAAGTTTTTAACTCAATCTACTTCTAGAGCAGAATATGGCAACTGAAGAGGAATAAGGGAGGTGTCAGTCACTATTAGTGCCAACTTATGACTTTTCCCCCTTCCCAAAACAGCTCATGCATAAACCAGCCAGAAGCATTTCTTAGTGAAAAGCTTCCAGTCTCAAGTGTCAGCAGAGGGAGCTGTGGTTACACCAAGCACCGGGTTAGGTGCTGAGGGACCTCAACTGAACTGCAGGATGGAGCAAGTTCAAGTTCAGAGGTGGTGGATGCATCTAGTGGATGTGTCGATAGGGTGGGTTCAGGCTTGCCATCTCCCTGCATAACAGGGTGGTGGGTGGCAGCAGGTCTTCTAGTGACTCTAGAGAGTCTAGAAGTCACTAGAATGTGACTCTAGAAGTCACTCTAGTGACTCTAGAGACTCTGGGTCTCTACCTGCTCTGCAGTTACCTGCTGGCTGGCGCTGAGGATGCAGCGTGTGGATGTCCATTGGGAAATGGAGTTTGTTGCGGATGATCTCCTGGTTCTTGCCTGTGAATTTGTTGGCGCTGTTGATGCTCTTGGTGTGCCAGTCTGTCCAGTACAAACTGTCTTCAAACACAGTGATAGCAAATGGGTGTGGGAGGCCTGTAAAAAACATCCAATACAGGGATATGATCAGGTCCAACAGGACTCACACTAGGCAGGACAACAAGGGAAAGCTCTTTCCACTGCCCCTTAAGGCCTTGTCACAGTCAATCTGCTGAAATCCACCTTACACTAATGTAACAGACAATTCCTCTCTCCTGTCCACCAAAGACTGAGTAGTAAACCCCATCTTTCAACAATGGCAGAATTCATCCCACAGAGAAAGAACAGGAGACAAGCACAGAAGCAGGAGCTGGTGGCTCTGAAAGTCAAGAGTAGCACTGTGCTACTCCACATTCTTTACTGCAGAGAGCACTCCCTGCACGTAGCCCTGTTAACTCACCTTGGCTAATTACAGCCTTCCTATTCCGCCCATCAAGGTCAGCCCTCTCAATGACATGATGTTTAGCATCCACCCAGTACATCCGATGTCCTGCATAGTCAATGGTCAGTCCGTTGGGCCAGAAGAGGTGTGTATCTGCAATGATGCGCCGGTTAGAGCCGTCCATGTTGGAATACTCAATGCGGGGAGTGTTGCCCCAGTCAGTCCAGTAGATAGTGCTGGAAGAGGCAGGGAGAGACAGGCTAGAAAACTCATACTGCACCCAGCATCACTCCCTGTCAGGGCAAAACAACATCACTTCTGTGACCTCGAGCATCAGACTGGGTCACAGCCATGGGAGAAGTAACATCCAACAAGATAACACCCAGTATCTTCAGGCTGGTGAAACCCGAAGGGCCCAGAATAGGATTAAGGCTCTGAAGACCCCCAACATTGCCCCAAACTGGCAGCACCAAATGAAGGCTTGAGCCCAGAGGCAGCCTTTGTGACCAAGGATGGGGTTTTCAGTGTTATCCTGGAAGCACTTGCATGGAGGGCTCACTGGGGTCCTACATTTTCACTCACCCCTCCATAGGATGTAGGGCAATTGCTCGGGGCTTCTCCAGGTTCTGCCACAAAAGCACTTTCCTGTGAGTGCCATCCAAGTTTGCTACTTCAATTCGAGATGTCCCAGAGTCTGTCCAGTATAATTTGTCATGGATCCAGTCAATAGCAAGTCCACCTATCTCCAGGGGAGAATTAAGCACAGAATGAAACCAGGAGCAGCATCTGCTCAGAAAAATAGTTCCCTTTCCTTCTCAGCCTCATAAAGGGCCCAATTCAGTCCTCCTGTCTCTTCCCCTGTCAGCCAAAATCAACTCCAGGAGGACAGTGATCTCACACCCATTCCATCCAACCCATTCTCCTGCTCAGGGAGACGCATTCCATTTTGAATACTGAGTACCCACTTTTCTCCACTCACCCACCCCTGTTCTCACAGCATAGTCAGTCCCCACCCAGGCTTTTGCCTTTTTTGTGGTGACGCACCTGGGCTCTCCAGCCCCGTTGAAACCACCTCTTCCACATTGCTACCATTCAGATTGGCCCTCATGATGCGATCGAGAGTGACATCAGACCAAAACACCAGCTCCTTGCTGTGGTG
Source organism: Antrostomus carolinensis (assembly GCF_000700745.2). Lineage (NCBI taxonomy): Eukaryota > Metazoa > Chordata > Aves > Caprimulgiformes > Caprimulgidae > Antrostomus > Antrostomus carolinensis. Next base: position 17,286 of record NW_010311681.1, read on the forward strand.
GAAGTCAAGGGCAATGGCATTTTCCAGGTTGTTCAGGAGCAGCGTATACTCCGAGCGATGAGGCAACACTTGTCGGATATCAATTCGATTGGCAAAGAGCAGCACTGGTTCTGGCCCTGAGGATACATGGGAAGACAGCATTAGAGTGCTTTGACAGTCCCTCTGCACCAGGTCCCAGAACACAGTTTTGCACTACTGGCAGCAAGAAATCAACTCCCAAGTGCAAAACACTTCAGAGAGCTGCTTTCACATCCTTAATACACAGTCTTAACTCAAAGATGAGCAGTTTTAAACCCTTTGGTAAACATTCACTCAGCAAGAAGTGATGATTCCAGTTCCCACTTAAGCCTGCCTCACGTCAACTTCTGAAATCATATCACTAGGCAGCCACTTCAGAGCTGGACTAGTTTCCTTCTCCCATATCCATCTCATAGCCATACAAACACACATGCTCTACCACATCTTCTACCACAGACCAGACACACTTAAAATCTGCCTCAGTCAGATCTAAACTCAGCAGGTACTTCCACTGCACAGAGAGAGAGGAGAGAGAGGAGAGAGAGGAGAGAGAGGAGAGAGAGGAGAAAGAACAACGAGAGGTAAGAAAGCAAAAAGGTG
>NW_010311681.1:18015-18579 GCF_000700745.2 Antrostomus carolinensis
CAGTGACTGCCGCTGCACAGAGAGAGGAGAGGAGAGGAGAGGGAGAAACAACATCAACATCCTTTATGGATTTCATAAGGGGAATTCCTAATGAAATCTTGATTCTTTAAATTGAATTTCTAATTCCTCAGCTCCTACATCAGAGGAGCTGAGGAATAAAGTTAAACAAGTGTATAGATGCCCTTAAAAGTAGCAGATGTCCATATAGCAGCCATTCACAGCATTCAGGACTGGTGACCAGTATCAAGGGTCAAACCACAAGGAGATGTGATAACAACCTCACTGACCAGAAAGGTTAAGACACTTCCTGAAGAGAATCACAGAATCATAGGGGTTGGAAAAGACCTTTAAGATAATAATGTCCAACCATAAACCCAACACTACCAATTCCACCTCTAAACCATGTCCCTAAGCACCTCATCTACCCATCTTTTAAATACCATCAAGGAAGGTGACTCCACCACCTCGTAGAAACAGAGGCAGGAGGTTCTTTTTGTCCCAGGGTCTGAGTAACCCAGAATGACACAGAACTAGGAAAAGAAGGCAAAGGCTGTCCTGCTGGTA
>NW_010311681.1:18590-42318 GCF_000700745.2 Antrostomus carolinensis
GGGAAAGGAAACAGTGAAGTATCTCTCTATGATCAAGATCACACTGATCTTCACAGGCATTCACCAGCAACCTGGGCATATCTAATACAAATCCAGATACTTCCTTTCCTCACATGTTGGCTTGATAAACAGCATAATGCTCTCTGTGAAGCATTAGAGACAAAATTATGAGAACTGGACCAACACACATACACACCAGAAAAAGGCTGAACTCCTCTTTACCTAGAGCTTTGCAGCTACGCTTGTCAGGTCGCAGCTCGTAGCCTTGCTCACACCAGCACTGGAAGCCTCCTTCACTGTTGGTACAGCCTTGGCTGCAGTAACCTTCCTCAGCACATTCGTTCACATCTGCATGTTCCAGACAAAGGGAGAGAGTTACCATGAGAGCATCAACAAGCCAATCTCACCGACAGCTTGCTTCTGCTTTCATGCTCTGATCTGCACCCTATCACAGCCATCAGCTTCAAGCACATCAAAGCAGCAGGGAGGAGGCTACTGCTCTAAAAACCCACCTTGGCATGATCGGCCATCTTCCAGGAGCCTGTAACCTGTGTGGCAGGTGCACTGCACCATCCCTCGTACCATCTGGCACTTCTGAGCACAACCACCATTGTTGACATTGCAGTTCTCCTCCCCTGTTCGTGGACCTGCAGAAGGAACACGTGAAGATAACTGAGCTGAAACCACAAGGCAGCTGCTTGTGCCCTCAGCTGTTAGCAGCAGTCGCCCTTCAGAACAGGCTGAGCAAGAGAGGGAGGACACAGGCTGTGCTGGAAGCTGCCTCTTCGCAGTCACAACTCTCCCCTGCAGGCCACAGGTAAAGGAGACAATGAACCTCAGAATAATATGCTTTTAGGCTTCACTGTTTCTGCAGATAAACTTTGATACCTGAGATCATAATCTTCTCCCCATTATTCCTTGTCTGCAGTATGTAACTGGCAAAAGAACCAAGGCTTTTTTCCTCAGTCTTCAACTCTCACCCATTATCACAGCCCAGGTTTTCTTCCTTACACACATGGTTCAGCAACACCAGATAGACTCCCACACATCACATTTATATTTAAGATTGAACTGGGAGGACTCACGGCAGTTTTGATGTGGGCTTTCATCACTGCCATCTCCACAATCATTTGCTCCATTGCAGAGCTTCCTCTGGCCAATACAACGCCCATTCCCACAGAGGAACTGGTCTGGGGCACACTGAGGGGTCCCTGCAATAGAAGTGGAAAGTAAGCACACCACAGCTTACTGATGGAACAACAGTCATGGTGAAGAAAAGGATACAGAACACTTTCTAAGATTTGTTACAAACTTTACATATGAGCACAAATCCATTACTTCCTCTTTCCGTGAATTCAGCTCATCTTGCCCTCCTTACTGCTCCACATATATTTATGCTAATTTGGAGGCCTGCAAACTCTCCTCCAGACTGAGTCCAAAGGAGTTCAGCTTTGGGAAGTTCAGCTATTTAGTTGCTCTCAGAATGACTGGAAGGTCTTGGCTTAGTTCCCTTCGTTTCCAGATTCCACAACCCTACTCAGCATGTGCAAGAGAGGAGTCAGTTCCTTGCTTTAATCATCTGATGTGTCACCCCAGCATGGCTATGGATCTTAAACCTGCCAAGGAATGAGCGTCTTGTCCAGCCCTAACTGCACTGTGACAGACTTGGAATGAGATTTACACACATCCTTGAAATCTGAGCTCAGGCAACAGGATTTCACACATGAGCTACAGGCTTCGACTTCTGCTGTTGGCAGGGAGACTCTACAGAATTCTTGTAAGTAAAGTAATACTGTTCGTAGGGACTTTGCCAATCTGATTGTTTCTTCAGCAATAACTTCACTGCCCTGTTGCCTCTTATTTCTTGTACCTCTTAAGCTGACTTGGTCAGTGGTTTCCAAATCATTACCCTCTGATAATCCTAGGAAGACAACAGGACAACACAGTTATCAGCAAAGAAACAATTACATTGTCAGACTGCCTGTAAGCAGCATGGAAAAGGGTAGTTTTGAGATTAATAAAAAGTACAAAAAAGAACTAACAGACACACCAACTGGGAACATAAAACCAAATCACACACAGATTCACTTTTCAGAGCACAGGAATGCTTTATATGAAGAATACTGAAACTTGGACTGCATTTGTCATATTGAACATAAAGATTCTTACATCAGCTGACTTCCTAGTTTTCTAGGAATTTTCTCTCTATGGCCAATAAAAATATAATTCTGCTCTAAATGCAAGAGGCGACACAGGATTTTAACTACAGACACTGAGACAGCACACTACTTCGCTTAGAGGAGCCAGCACACATTCTTCTTGGAAGCCCCAAGTTCGTTTTTACCTGCTGACTATCACCATAGAACTAATGCAGAACTGCACAACTAACCTTACAGTAACAATAGCTTAGAGCTTGGTTTGAGGTGGAAAGGTTGAATTTCCGTGGCTCTGGAAGTTTGACTTGGCTTCTGTGTGACAACTGTTCTTTCAATATCTCTAAATACCTTTGTTATCAGGATGAAGAAACAGGGTTACGGGTTTGTCTTTAAGTACAATCGCTCTTTGCAGGATCACTACCATCTCCTGCACACTGGTGCTCATAACAGCTGATCAATCTAGAGCAGCTGCTCTCAAATGGCTACCAAGTGTGCCTCTCCAGGTCCTCTGAGCTCAGCTGTCCTTCTGGAACACCCACTCTTCCCTCCCCAACAGGCCCAAACAAGGGGTATAGTTTCACAAGCCCCTTCTGTCACCACTAAACCCACTGTTTAAAATACACTGATCCAGGAGGGTCAGTATGCACAACTGGACTCCACTCACTGGGATGAATTCATGGACCAGTACACACTATTCCTCAACAAGGCCTATAGACATCCTGAAAGATTTAAGGAAAACAGAAGATTCTAGACATTCCTTGAATCTTGGCCATAATACTAGGGTCTGTTGAAACCCTCCTCTTCTCCATTACCACTATTATATAAAAGAATAGCTATATGCAAAATGATTACTCAGAAGAGAGAGACACCTGAGCAAGTACCTAAGGGGGAAGCTGACACCCTTAACCTCTAAAATAAAGGCTTTACCCTTTACTTCTACAAAATGCCTTTTTTGAGTCCACTGCCTACTAGAATTGCTTGACAATTTCACAAAGCAACATGAAAGCTATCCAGAACCATCTAGAAGACGCAAGTGAGACATAGTCCATTTGACAAAGATAGCAACTTTGCACACTATTAATGTTTCCAAGTCTGAATGGAATCACCTCAAAGCTCTGGGGTAATTCATAGTGTAGGGACAGGATAGGAAGATACAGGGATCTGATGTTTGACCAGAAAATGCCATCGCTTAAGTTAGTTTAAGCACACAGACCTGCACCTGTTTGCAAGTGTGTAAGACAGCTTAGAGATCCCATTCTTTGGGAAGGATGGAAACTGTACGCTGAACTCAGTGAAGCAATCCAAAAGAGACTTCACTACCTATTACCTCCAGGACAGAAACAATAGCTATAAGCAGCAAGGCAGTGGGCCAAACCTGTGTTCTCACAGTTCTCCTCATCACTATTGTCAGAGCAGTCATCTTCCCCATCACAACGCCAGGACAGACGGACACAGCGCCCTGATTTGCAGCGAAACTGGTCAGCTGTGCACATAGATGTAGCTGAGGGACCAAAGAAAAGAACATTAGATGAGCAAGAAGGATCAGAAGAGATGAAATTCCAAAGCTTAAAGTCCCAAACACTCTTTTGCCTCTGCAGAAACTGATTGCTTCCACCATTTCCCAGCACTCACTGCAGTTCCTCTCATCTGACTGGTCATCACAGTCGAAGTCTCCATCACACCTCCAGCCAGCATTAATGCACAAGCCACTGTTGCACATGAACTCTCCAGAGCGACAAGGCTGGTGAGATGCTGCAGAGATGGTAAAGAATATAAAGAGCAAACTCAGACCACTGTAACATCCTCAAAGCCCCTCAGCACCACCCTTACACTCCACTGTTGTGGAACTTGCTCCTGAATAGACTCCTCCTGGAAACTGCCTTAATTTCTGTACGGAGAAGTGTGCTTACTACACAGTTCCCATCATTATTTTCACTTCCCTGAGTTTTTTAAAAAACTAAATAAATTAAAGAGCTAGCTTATGTGTGAACTATTAGATTGCCATCTACAGCACAACCCCTCTCCACCAAATGCAAAATCCATTTAGGTTTGCAGCGCAGATGCTTGGATCAATATATCACCCTGCACTAACTTACAGCAGTCAGATTCATCAGACCAGTCCCCACAGTCATCGTCGCCATCACAGTGGTAGATGTCCAAGATGCAGCGTCCGTACGCACACTGGAACTCCTCCAAGCTGCAGGTGGCAGCTGGAACATCTGATGCTAAGAAGGGAATCAAAATAAAAATGCCTGAGATGACAGGGCACAATCTAGTTTAGATGCAGCCTTTCCAGTCTAATAACACACTAGTAAGTACTCAGTGGAAAGGTGTTGGAAAATACTAGCCATTGCTGCGTATTGCTGCATGACTCATATTACTGAGAGGAACTTCAATGCTGTTTGTGCTTCACTGAGGGGTAGGTTAAACCTAGATATAAAGACACTCGTGCAGACAATCCACTAAAAAGAGGGTTTTTTAAAAAAATTACGTAATATGTGAGTCTATAAACACTAGTTTTTCAAGAGCTTTTATGTTCCAGAGAAGGAAAGAGCTATGAGGAAGGAAGGTTGATGGGAAAGCAACAAAAAGGATCCAAGAGTGTCACCTTCTGTCTTATGCTTAGATTAGATATTAGGTATTATTATTAGATATGTCTTATGTTTAGATTAGATATTAGGAAGAAGTTCTTCACTGTGAGGGTGGTCAGACACTGGAACAGGTTGCCCAGAGAAGCTGTGGCTGCTCCTCCCTGGAAGTGCTTAAGGCCAGGCTGGATGAGGCTTTGAGCAACCTGGTCTAGTGGAAGGTGTCCCTGCTGATGGCAGGGGGGTTGGAACTGGATGATCTTTAAGGTCCCTTCCAGTCCTAACCATTCTATGATTCTATGCTTGAAACATTACATCTTAGTGCCCTCCAGAAAGTGTTTAAATTGTTTATTAAACCTGAAAAAGGTAGATAAAAAGAAAGATGGAAAAATAAAGATACCCTCTGGGGTAGCTCTATATTGAGGACTGAGGCATGTCAGAATGCAAGATTGAAATATAAAATGATTCCTTTAATATTTTAACAAAAATAAGCACTTGAAGACCAAAGGAAGCAAGCAAGCAGCAAGGTGCTCAGGTCTGTACTTGACCTTTGAGGACCTCTCACCTCCCTTTCCTCTCCAGTTGTCGGCAAAACACCCCAGTGCCTTATCAGTAAGGGGCACTGCCAGACAGATGACCCTGGGCAAAGCCCAACAAACTTACAGTCAAGGATTTGCCCACTGTCCTCTGTTCAGCAGTACACTGTGTGGGAAGGGATGAAAAATATTTTGAGTCCCACACAACAGAATGTGACACGTGTTCTCATACTGTCCAGAGAATGAACTGCATGTTTCAGGCATATGAGTCTTCCAACTGAGGAGCTCTGAAAATAAACTCACTCAACAAAAATGGGAAAGAAAGAGTGACAGTCTGGGAAGTGAAGTACACCTGTCTCTCCAACCTGAAGTAGTGGGCACAGCCTGTAGGTGTGCAGAAAGAGTTTTAGTTCAGTGGCTGGATAATAAAATGTGTGTTAACTTGTGTATCACCAAAGGAGCCTGAAAGGAGTGTTTGGGCCTTCTGGAGGAGAAAATGAAGTCAGTGACTTAAATTCTCATGTACTGTGATGCAGTTATAACACACACACCTCCTAAAGAAACACAGACACAAAAAGAAAAAACACACACAAAAAAAAACCCCCAGTGTAGTCCCACCTTGTCCTAGATGAATGACAAGCAGGACTGCAGATAAGGAAAAGATGACAATCACATGGAGGAAGGTAAGAGAAAGGGAGGCAGACAAAATGAGCTTTTTAGTGACTTACTTAAAATGCCTTATAAAGAAAACTGCCAGCCAGGACTGGAGAAGCATTCCAGCTGAGAGAAGCAGGGGCACCAGTTCTGGGTGCCCCTCCACTCCCACAGGAGGCAAGGTTGAAACATCTCCCCTCTCTTCCCGATGGCCTATTCATGGCCTGCAGGGAAGTGACAGGCAAGGGAGCAAGAAAGGGAGAGGGGGGAAAGGAGAGGGAGAGAGGCTGGCTTCCTCTTAGAGCCCTTTCCTGGCTTCCAAACGTTTGCAGCCCCTGGCTCCCTGCCAGCTCTCATTATCTGGAGAGATAAAAGACAACTCCCCCATGCATCCACTCCCCCTGCCCTTCAGGAGCTGGCGGCCCTGATCCCCCTCCCAGAGCCTTTTGAAGTTTCCTGCTATCTAGAACAAATTCTGCAAAATGCCTTTGAGAGCAGGGTGGGGGAAGGGACCACTGCAACTTCCACAGACACCAACAGCGCTCACAGAGACAGGAGAGGGGCAGTGTGGGTTAGGAAGGGACATAATAGACTCCTGTCCCACTTGCTACAAGCCTGTGAAGGTGGAGGAGAAAACAACTGTTGTGGGCCCTGACGTCCCCCTTTCCCATTAGTCACTTTTCAGACAATGTCCTGTATAAAGCATCTGAGTGAAGAGAGGTTGGTCAGGCAGGCAGCTCGCCAGCTGGAGATGGGCAGTCCCTGAGGATGCTGCTAGTAGGCACAGCCCCCCCTCTCCCACCCTGAAATTTCAGGCAGGAATCAAGAAAAGAGGAAAAAGAAGGGAACAGTTTGCTGCCCTTGCTCTCCAACTCCTGCAGTTTTAGATAGAGCTGCTGTCAGTAAAGCACAAGCCTCCTGCTCTGACTCAAGGTCACACAGCCATGGGAAGGAACAGGGAAGCAGCCAGGCACCAAGTATGCCTGTGAGGTAACACCAGAGATGTACCATTCTCTTGTGCCCTCTGGGGTAGGCAACAAAAGGCAGCATAACTGCCAGTACAGGCAGGACTAACTTGTTTTGATCTCTGCTGCAGAAAAACGTGCCAAACCCCAAGACAGGAGCAGATCCAAAGGGCTATTTCCTGTGGTTACAAAGCAAGGAGAGCACTTACGGCAATTCTCTTCATCCGAGCCATCCTTGCAGTCTGTGTCACCATCACAGAACCAGTGCTCAGCTATGCAGCTACCATCACTGCAACGAAATTCCTTCTCTGAGCACTTTCTCATATCTGCAGAGACAGCAATGCAAACAAAGCCTTTAGCTTTTCTCAGAGTACCCAGGAAACAACCACACCACGCTCTCAAAGCTCCTGGGGCACCCACAAACAAGACTGCTCATTAAACTACCCATGTCATGCAGTGCCCAAGCAAAACCATCATTGTTCGTTTAACTGACACAGAGTCCTGTATTCAAAAGGAATCCACAGGATTTCACCATGGCATGTCAAGGAATAATGGGCATCAAGTGATTTTTTGCCTGGCAGGTAAACCACACAGCCTGTGTGGTTTATATCCCAGCAGCCAGCTCTGGGAATGGAATACCCTCCTCCAAGCCCAGCCCAGCCAACCCCGCTGCGAGCCCTTGCCATGCTCAGGGGATCCTAGAACTGCACAGGTTGGAGTCTGTGCAACCCCTTTTAAAGCACTGGCAGGGCAGTATTCTTAGAGCCACATTACTCACCACATTGCTCATCACTGTTGTCGCCACAGTCGTTGTCACCATCACAGTGCCACAGGCTGCGGATGCAGTACCCGTTCTGACATGAGAACTCATCTTCCTCACACTCCCGTGGAGCTGCAGGGACACAACGGAGATAAGGTGAAGACGAGGCAAGAAGATTTACCTTGCAGAACACCAAATCTGTGGCATATGGCCAGGCTGGATGAGGCTTTGAGCAACCTGGTCTAGTGGAAGGTGTCCCTGCTGATGGCAGGGGGGTTGGAACTGGATGAGCTTTAATGTCCCTTCCAACCCAAACCATTCTATGATTCTGTGATTCTATGTTACAAATCAAGCAACATCATCCTCCAAGGACACCACGATGCTGAAGAGCTGATTTCCCTTCCCCTAACAATACCAGGAGGGCCACTCAAGAGATTCCTCGAGTGTCTCTCTTCAACTCCTGCAATTCAATAATACAGCAGACTCTAAAGCTTGAGAACATGGACTGGAGGAAGTACCTGGAACAGAGAGATGGAGCCACCCACCCTGTGCTGGTATTCTAGCACAGCCCCAAGCCAGGCTCAAGAGATCCCTGCACAGAAAAAGGGCAATCCAGGCCTCCTCTTAAAGGAATTAATAGGTTCTATCATTATCTAGCAAATAATTGCTGGTAGAATTATATCTCCGTCTTCTTTTCACAACAATGCCAAAGCTATCTTCAAAGGAAAGGAAATGTTCATTGAAAAAGGAGAGAAAAAATTTAAACTTCCTCTTCTTGGTATTTGCAGCCTCATTCCACCCTCTTTGCCAGTTTTCCAAGGAAGCTTGTCTGCAGACCAGTGAGGAAAGGAAAGGGACTGCTGCAATTAGCACCTGAGGACCTCAATCCAACAGAAACTCTCCTACGGTTACGTGCTAGTCTGAACAACCCCCTAGGAGTCTTATTCACAGAACCTTGCCTTCCTCCTTTCATTAGTCTCCAAATCATTTGATCACAAACCTCTCCACTGTTGCCGTAGATATGAGGGCAGTTCAACTCTCTGAAAAAACAGAAGACCAAACAGATCCAGACCTTTTCTTTCACGAAAATCTTTGAATAGACTGGAAGATTGAACTTAGTCCTGTGATCCAGAGCATCACTCAGGAAGTCAAACCCCTGAACGCTGCTTTCCAGCTCTTTGCCCAAAAGGGCATTGAAAGACCAGGGGGCAAACTGGTCAAAAAGTGAACTCATTTCCACACAAGTTTTGGACACTGAATAGTTTACAGCCAAGAGCTTTATTTTTGCATTTCATGAGATGTGGTTCCCCTGTCAGAGCTGCTCTGGAGCACCATGCACACATTTTTTGTAGAATTCAAGGACAATGTGGAGTGATGCTCACTAAGCAGCTACAATCATCTCAACCAGAGAGCAAAACAGTTCTGCTCCTAATTGCAGGCTGATGCCAGCCCTAGCAACCAGTGCAGTTTCACAGAAGCTGAAATTCCAGTGCTACATAACACACTGGTTCTCTGGCACCTGATGCCAAGTAGGGACTTGACAATTTGTTGTGAAGAAGGAAAGCTGTATCCCTGAACATCTTTTGCTAATGAAAGCCAACCACAAGTAACCCTCGTCCTCAACACAAAGGGGGAAGGAGTGGACTGAACTACAAAGACTCAGGCAAATTTCCCTCCATGTTAATAATCTGTAGAGCACAATGGCAGAGCTCACAGCTAGCAGTCTGCTATGGCAGCTCTTTTGAAGATGGTGCCTCACGTGGCAGCAGACAGTCAGCTTTCAGGGCAACCAGTCTCTGTGTGGGTAGCATCCCTACAGCACCTCCCTCTCCTCAGGGAGCTCTGTTTGAAGGGAGAGGATGCTGGGGACAGCCCTGCACAGCACAAAAGTCAGACAGTGGAACCTGAGGCCACAGGAAGTCAGCCAGACAGGCAGTTCAGTAGGATTTGGCAGGGGTTAGGTGTTTCCATGAACAGGGGAGGACACCAAGAGCTCAGCTCAGGGAAGTACTTCATGGGACATTAACCAGCAAGTCTGCAGGGCATAAATGGTTCTCCAGCGCCCCAGAACACGCAGCTGAACAGCAAGCCAGGTGCCAAGGTGGCAGAGCTTATGGACACCAGGTACACACCTCTGTCAGAGGCAGGATATAGCTCATTCCAAGCCAAAGGTCTGACTCAGTGGATAAACACTTACATTCCTGTAATAAAAACAGTTAACTTTCCCCTGCCATGTCAGGCAGGCACTGCACCCACCCTCTCCCCTCAGAGAGGCGACTTACGGCAGTCCTGCTCATCAGAATCATCCTCACAGTCGTTGTCTCCATCGCAGACCCAGGACCGGCGGATACACTTCCCATTGTCACAGTGGAAGTCCAAGGGGGAGCAAGTGGGCAGCACTGCAACAGCAAAGAAACACCTCATGGAGCAGCAGCCAGCTTCCTTCCTGAAAGCAAAGTTCCTTCCCTCCTGAGGGAGGAGGGCTACACCTCTTAGAAACAAAAGACATAAAAACTTCAAATGGTGAGGAAGAGCAACCCCTCACATGGGGGGACAGGGTAGGTCTGTAGCTTGGCAGTCTCTCCTCCCCAGAGGAGCACTGACCATTCCACAATAAAGTAGCCACCACAATTCCCCCGCTGAGTTCCTTTTTAATCTTTCACCCCCCAGCCTGCTGTCCTCCTGTAACTGCATTTGTTTTATAACAAGCAAAATCACATTACCAACATCTTTCCTGCATGCTTCCCAGCGCAGTCCATCCTGTTTCTATTTACACAGCGAATTCTTTAGAGGGAGAACTATCAGAAGTGATGTTTTTGGGAACAGGATTTTGCAAGGTACATGCTACGGTGCGTGTTCTAGCACAGAGACTCTGCCAGCATTTTTGTCTAACAAATCTGCAAGGAGAAGCTCAGAGGGAGGAACCCACTGCTGGGGATAATTCACTGTACCTCAGGTGTGGGCAATAGAGCCCAAACCCTGCTCGAGGTCTCCAGAAGGGATGGAGGAAGGGGATGGTGGGATGATGCTTGCCTACACAGGAGTCTGCTGGCAATGGAGTGGAACCACAAATCCACAGTGTTTGAAGAGGCCTGGAGCCACAAAGCTGGAATTCAAGGGAGAGCATCAGCCCTGTCCTTCCCCCCGCAGATGAGAGGAACACTCAACCCTGGGAGGCTCATGCTTTTAAGTGCTGCCAGCTGTGGTAGGGAAGGGGCTGCACAAGACTGTTCCTGACAGGTGTGTTCTCCCAAGAACAAGGTTTGCTCAGCCATGTGAAGGGGTGAGGGCTGGAGAGGCTAGTGCCTGAAACGCTTTCATCCCAGCCCAGCTTGCCGACAGCATCTCCCATCTGTCACCAGGCGGGCCAGCCCTCTTCTGCTATGCTGCTACTTCTTCCCCTGCCAACACTATCCTGGAGGTGGGAGCACGAGGGGAGGGAGGTGGGGGAAGAAGAAGGTGAAGACAGCAGCCACAGACACAAGCAGCAAAACTTAATAAAGAGAAGAAATAGCCACATTTTCAGCTTTTCCAGCTTCCTCAACCCTCCATTTCCCCTTGGCCCAGGACTGCTGACAATGTCCTGTGAAAGCAGCATGGATTACACCATACAGAATCATTCACTGCTCTCTATAGCAAGTCCTCCAACATTTCTCACCAAGGGCCTGTCCTAAAAGCCTCCCACCCTAAGAATACACTAGTGCAGTTAAATTCAGACTTTCTCCAACAACTCTTTTCCTAGCCACAAATTTGGATGATCTTCTCAGCAGTTCCTGCAGTATGGTAGATGTAGGCATCTCTGTATCTGAGAGGACACCACTGCAGACATCACTGCTCTCAACACTGAGCCCTGCACTAGGTGACAAAATACAGAATCTGTCACTGGTCCTTGGGAAAAGGTTCTTCCCATCATGTCCAGGATGCTCCATGCAGATATATGTCCAAGTCAGATACAGCTACTTCTAGGCCCCAGAGATGTATGAAGGCGAGGGAAGCACACAAATCTGTATTGTCACCCCACAGGTATGACAGCAACCCTGGTCTTCCAATGGCCAACCCATTTCCTTACATTGTGCTTTCTCTGAGCATCCCTGTGCTGCTGCATCAAAATGGAGAGGGAGCTTCCCCTTCTTCCCCAGGGCAGGTAGAAGAGGAAAACACTCCAGTTCCCAAACAAAACCAAGCCAGGCTTTTGGATTCCCAGGGTCAGTCCCGCAGATCAGCCCTCTCTAACACAAGCACAACTTCCATACGTTGCATGCTGAGCAAACCTTCCCCGGCCTCAGCTGCAGTTCCAGGACTAAGACCATCCCCCCAGCATATGCTTTTCTGTCTGCTCTCCCCAGTCCCAGCGTGACTAATCACCAAAGGACTGCACAGGAGCCGCCTGGAAGGGAATTTGCATGCTGACTCTCCAGGGGAGAATTCTTCAGGCTCCCAGAGGTTTAGACCATTAGCGCTGGTTCAGAGCCGATACCATTATCCCACTGAACTGCTGCATCCCTTCATGAGGTAACGACACAAAATGAAATTCCACCCCTACAGGGAGCAGTTCAGCCAATTTCATACTCCCCCTAAATATAAAAATTGAGCTTCAAGCACAAGGGAGGGGGAGCAGGGGAAAGAGGGCAAAACACAAACTACCACATACAAAGGAGGACCTAATTCCCACCCCAGCAGACAGCAAGTGTGTGCCAGCCCTGACAACACCAGGGGGGAGATAAATCCCCTTCTACAGGAGCTCTCCTTTAAAGGAGGAAGAAAAAACACAAACCTACTTAAGACAAAAACCTAATGAATGAAGGTTGATGTCTCACAGAGCAGAGGAACTGCCAATGGGATCCGGGCAGGGATGCACGTAAACTCGTAACCTGAATCTCATAATGGTCAGAAACAGATGCTGCAATGGAAAACGTGAGAGATTCTGGGAGCAGCTTTCACATGGGGGCAGTCTCTTCCTGACCCCCTCTTCCCAGCTCTGTCCTGCCAAACCATGATCCCCTCTCCCCATTAAAAAGCAAACTGCCTCCACAGAAACACTCCTGTCTTTCCTTCTCTTTGTTCTAAACACATCAGGCTTCAGTTCCATTGTACAGCCCTTTGCTCTAGGGATGTTATCATTCATTTATTGTTATTAGTCATTTATTACTTCATATTTTGATGAGTTTTATTCCTATGGAGTTAAAGCTGAGGGCATAACACTAACCCAGAGTTAATGTTTAGTACTGTTGTAAATATATCCAAAGTGTTTGGAAATTTGAAGTTAAGAGGAAATTCAAAAGTTAAGAGGTCACACTTAGGACATTCAAACAACCTCTGCTATATTTTGTCCTGACATCATGAAGCAGCTATACAATTTGGTAAGTGTATTGCTTTAACTCATATAACTCATTTTAAAAGTTGCACTTCCACAGTCAGAAGAAGAGTACATGGCAATACAAATGAAATATCTGAAGTAGGAGTAGGAACTCCTTTCAATGCCAGAAATGGATCAAGACCTCTCCGGACAAGCTGATTTAGCATCTGTAAGACTGCAAACAGAACTCCTGTATTCTCTTCCCAGCTTGATATTGACACTTGCATGACCATGGGACAGTTCTGCCTCATTAGCCCCACTTCCCCAACCTGTAAAGTGAAGGATATTTATTATTTCCTAAGAAAGCTGCAGGTCCTTCACAGGCACTGCTTCCACTGCTGAGAAAATAATCACAGACTGCACTAACATGCTTTCACCAGGACTCATAGCAGGATTAGGTAATGCGATAGTAAACACAGTTAAGCCTCATCCCCCCTTTCCTGCTAAATTCCAGATTGATCTCTCCATGTGCAAAGAGACAATATTTTCTTAAGAGAGATGAGCAGAGGCAAGTCCTAGGATGGAGCTGAAGACAGACAAAGGCTCAGCCAGACAGGGACTAACCCGCCTCCCCAGGCAGAGCAGAGGCAGGATGGGGAACAAGCCCAAGGAAGGGGAGCCGGTGGGAAGAGTGAGGCTGGGCAGCAACAGCCCAAGAGAGCACATCTGTCAACTGACAGTGAGCAACACAAAAAGGCCTTTGAACTTCCAACCATTTCCCTGAGCTCATCCTTCTGCATGGTCACACTGGACATCATCCAAGGTTTCAGCAAAGCTAGGTCTATCGTAAGGCTGCTATTCCTCCCCCTCTCCCAACTCCGATTACACAGGGCACTCTTTTATGGCTGAGCAGAAGGAGAAGGGGGAGGGCAGGAGGAAAAGGGAAGTTTATAAGGTGAAACGCAGACTGAATCACATCCCACTGCCCTTTGAATACTTGATCCTTGTCGCCTGTGGCGAGCAGGTTGTTTTGTACCCAAGGACAGCAAACAACTGGTGATCAGAGGTCTGCAGCGCAGTGGTTTGAACAATACTGCTTGTTTAATTAGAGAAACTCTCTGTCATGTGAAGAACAAGAAGTTAATTTAAAAAAATAAATACAAACAAACAAAAAAATCATTAGAGACAACTGCAGCCTGACCTCCAGCTATGTCCACACTCATGCACGTGTATGAGCACATATAAACACACCAGCACAGATCTGTGTGCTGACATCTGTAACACAGTGAGCAGAGAGTCCAGAAACGAGAATAAAGGATGTTAGTCCATTCTCAGGAAGAAATAGGAGATACTGCCTTTTACTAACCACATTTTAGAAAATCTAGTTTCAGAATAACATCAAGTGTTTCCAATCACACTGCTGAACTGTACTTAAGGATGCTGCTGATCAAAAGGAAAAAGAAAAAACTTAAAAATAGTATCGACACCCAATCTTTCACAGCGCTTTGATCACAAGCGCTCTGCCTGAGGGGGCCCTCCACTAATTCTGATGCCTTTTAAAGGAAACACACACATACTCCAAGCCCAATAAAATGAGAAAGTATTGCTGCAGAGATGGAACTGGTGTCTTTTGCAGAGAAACTTCAACTGTTGTCAAGAGTTCCTAATTAGTAAAACTTGAAAGTTAGAAGTGAAGCTTCACCTGAGCTCTTGCATCTGAGCTCAAGACTGGTGATTACATGAAGGGCAGAGGGAAGATGATGCTTTTAAAGTTTATATTAATTTTAGTAAAAGATCTGTGAGATTTTTAACCTCACATCACCTCAAAAAATTTTGGTGTGGGACTGATAAGCAGGCTATACTGATGGCCCTGTTCTTGGTAAGGAAGAGACCTTCTTCCTGGGCTTGAATGAGTTGTAGCTTAACAGGAACTGTCTAAATTTCCCAATGAGATGGGAAAAACAGACCACTTTCAATAACCTCTAAGGTAAAAGGAATAAATTCTTCTTCAGTCCTTTTAAATGAAAAAGTATTGTACAACAGTGCATGGAGCTAAGCAAGCCAGTCTGCGTTACAATGAGTACACATTTACAAGCTGATGAGGTATGATACAGATCCAAAATTCAGAGTAAGGCATCTCTGCTGGGGGATGGCTAGGAGGGGATTTGGCGTATCTTAGGAGAAACAGAACTATTTATCAATCCTCAGGCCAAGTTTATTCAGTTGTCCTTTCACCCTTGCCACAGGAAGTAAGACTCATTCACACCAGGCTGGACTTCAAAGCATATGCAGGAGGGCAGAATGAAAACCATTCCTCCGCTTGCATGCGGCTTTCGTTAGGGACACTCCAAAGTAGCCTCTGTTGGCACAAGGCAGGAAGGCAGCTGAGCTACTCTGTGCATGTGTAGCAAGGGCTTCCAAGCCAGAGACTGTCAGCAAGCCAGAGGGCTGACACCAGAGAAAGTCTACGAAGCTGGCATGACAGCTGGGAGGTTGCTTATTACTATTATTACTACAGCACTCTGGCTTGTAAACATGATCCAGAGCAGGAAGCAAACATGTCACGGAATAATTGGCTCCCATCACAGCAGGGCTTCAGATTTGCAAGAAAAACAGTTCCTGTCACAGCCAGGTAAGCAGAGGTAGGACTCTCCCAAAAACAACGGGAAAATACCTACGAGAGGAGGACGTTCTGAGGACACCAATACAAGTGGAAAACATCTGGGGTGTGCAGAAAGAGTTACAGTTGAGGAAAAACATAGGACAACTCAAAAAGTGGGAATTTGTTTTATAGTTTGTAACAGAACATTAAAAAAAAAAAAAAAAACCACACCACATTTTAAGAATTTATCTCAAAACTGAAAATCTATCTCAAAAGGAAGAAATGTTCTCTGTGTCTGCTCTTGTTTTTCATATTTTCATAGCTGCAACTCCTCTTATGAACTGCCAAGTATCTTGCTGGTTTCTTTTTCTTTCCCTCCCCTCTATATAATGCATGTCAAGCTCTCATTCTATAACTGAAATGATACCTTACAAGTTCAGGGCTAGAAAATTGCATTAATTCTGTATTAATTGATTGCATTAATTAATACAGAATTTAGTAAACTCCATCAACTACTCTAGTATATGCAGTGCTATATAGACACAGATGCACGACTGAATTTTGACTTGCTGAAGTAATTTTCACCTTTCCCCACCATCTCATGTTTCACTCTCTTGCTTTATTAGCACTCCAGTGTCTTCCCATTCTCCCCTCCCTTTCCCAAGGAAGCGGATAGAACTCTCTCAGGAACTCACTCTTGTTGTTGTTTCAGTTTACAGTATACATATGAGCTGATACACTAAAGGAAAAGTCCACCTGAAAATGAGCATGCCTGCAGTTTTATTTCTCTGAGAAGTTAGGACATTCACAGCAGAAAAGAGGAAATCTTATAACTCTAAAACTAGGTTGCAGCAGACCAGTGGAAATGTGGGATTCCTTGCAATTACTTCTCTTCACTCTTCTGATCACAGCCATCTACTTGATGATATTATAACTCTTGTCTTTAAAACTCAGAGCTGTACTTCCATACATTGCTGAAAAAGAATCCTGACAGCATTAGCATCTCAGAAGAGTACATATAATAAGTGGTTTGCACAGACCCAGGTTCATCAGTCAGAACAAACCACTGGGCTCACCCCAGCATGAAAACAAGCCCCATACTTTTTAATGAACCTCACTATTTTTTAACTAGGCCTTTAAAATATATCTGGTGCTTGTAGGATGATTTCAACATGATAACCCAAACCTACAGCTCAATATTTGTATTAAAAAGAAATTCACCAATTTCAGACCTGGTATAAGTCAATAAATAAAAAAAATAAATCAAGTTCAAAACCAAGAAGTGGTTCAAAATTTCACTGCAACCTGATTTTCACAACAACTGCACTGTATGCATGTCACAGGCAGATGGCCAGGGAAGGAGAGAAAATCTGAACTGACCGTTCTCATGTACTATGCACAAGCATCAGTGCTGACTTGTGAGAAGTTTAAATTGATTTAAAGTTTGAGTTGCTGTTTCAAGAGGCTCATACCCCACCCCTGCTCTTGCACTCCTGTTGCCTTCTTCATACTTGGTAGTCAGCAAACAGATCAAATGAAAATTAACCCCACAAATGAGTACACCTTCACAAGGCTCCTGTAAACCAAGCAAAAGAGAGGGATTAAGCCAAGCAAGCGATCTGTTCCAGCAAAAAGTTTCAGTGCCATAATAACTAAGCAAGATAGAAAACAGCACAGGCAGCTACCAAGAACCTACGCTGTAGAGTTGATTTAGTTCTTACCAGCTAACAATAATATCACATACCTGGACTCATAATGAGCAGCTACTCAAGGCAAGATTCAGCAGGCTTAATGGAGTAAGTGTTCCAGGGCCCCCGCACTGCAGCCTCGCGTGTGCGTGCTGAAGGCAGGCACTTCACATTTCTATAGAGACCCTGGCCCCGTGGCTTAACTTTTATTTTTGCTTTCTTCTTTCCACTAAATTGCACTCAGAGTACTTCTGGCTGTCAGCTGAGAAAGTTCTCCTCTTTGTATTTCTTCTACTACGATGCAATACTTAAAAAGGCAGCTCATATTCTAGTCCTTCCCCTTGAGTCACTTTTCTACTCTATATAAACACAGCTCTATCTCCCCTCCCATCTTGTCAAAGCTACTGTCCTTCTGTGTACGTGCTGGCTTACTGCTGTCACTAAACTGCAGAGACCTACAGCACAAGTCATATTCTGAATGCTTAAACATTCCCACCTTACAAGTGCTGTTTTCTAGACAGCTCCCTTTGCCTCACTCTTATTCCTCCCTTTGCCTGGTTAGAAACTGTAAATTCAAGAAGGCAGAAGTCAGACCGAGTTCCTATATTCTCTGCCTCTACTTTATATACTTCCTAACCTCCAGTGCCTGAGATTATCAGCAGATTGATCTCAGTTCACCACTGCTCCCTAGTCTGCACAGCTTCCATTCAAATCCATATGGGCCAGATTTCCTTAGTATATTAGGGATACACCATGACCACAGCTTTACTGGGCAAGACCAAAAGATTCCTCTCACCCAGGCCACAGAGAGACACGATGCAAGAGCAGATGGCAAGAGTGCAAGAACAGAGCATGGAAGTAAACGTTCTTCCTCAGAAGACAAAATCTGCCTCTATTTGTGATACAAAGACTTCCTGTAGAGGTGGCATATTCATCTGCACCAGTCCTCAGTGGATTTAACATCCATAAATTTGTCAGATTGCTTTCTGAGAATGTCTGAAATTTCAGAATCAATGTTTTGTGGCAAAGAGATCCACAGCTTAGGTATATGTTGTATGAACAAGCAACTCTTGTTAGCTTAGAACATCTCCTGCTAGTACCTAAGGAAGGCCTTATTCCTCCTGCCTCCCAATCCTACCATGCCTGCTTAGCTTAAAAACCTTTGGTGCTGGATTTTGTTGTAGTGCAAAGTAAACCTTATCAACAAGTATCTTGTCTAAAACATTACTGACTCTCTCATGGCATCCCTATATATTTGTGAAGGATAACTTCCCCTTACAAACACCACCCCACCACCAAAAAAAAAGAACCCAGCACGCCAAAATCCCCTCCCCAAAACAAAAAAACCCACCAACTCCCCAACCTCTTCCCCCTGCAAAAACCCACCCCAAAATAATAACAAAATAAAATCTTCCTTTGTGCTCAGTAAGAAGCCAGCAAAACCATTTTAGTTATTGGAGATGCCTCACCTCCCCAAGCCCCTTATTCCTGCTCAGCCTCTCCTTTTTCAGCCTGTGCAGTGAGGACAGCCTCCTCTCTCCCACTCTTTTAAGCTTTTAATAGTATATCTTCAGTTCCTCATCTCCTCTTTCTTGAGCATGGCAAGTTCTCAAATTTGCGCTTTTCTTCACTGGATATAAACATGCAGGTTTTCCTTCCACTTTCTTTGATTTCTCCAGTTAAGGTCACTTCCTTGCCCAATAACCCTTTCACTAACTATCTTTAAACCAAACACTGGTCACCTCAGTTTGTAAGTCACCTATTTTTCAAAACCTCACTTTTAACCCAAAATCTTCCACGTTGCTCACTATTTGCAAAATTACAAGAAATAAGAAGTGAGAAGGAAACTAATTTTCACCAGGCTGAGTTGAGATCCCCCACACTTAAGGAAGAAAATATTCTCCAAAACAGTATTTCAATGACAAAAGCTCCTTTCCTTACAGCAATCAACAGTGGAAACCAGGGAAGGCTAGAGGAACATCCAGTAGAGGAAGATAAATTCCTCAGTCATTACCATTGTCAGGAGCCTTAAATCTTCAGCTCTAGGGAAACTTTCAGGAAAGGAGTTCCACAAAGACGGGCCTTTTTTTCCACCCTTCAATTCTACCACAGTCAGTGGAATCTAGAGAGTTAAGGTAAGAAAGCAACTTGCTTGTGGAAAGCAGTTTTCTCTATTCAACTATATAGTGCTAAACCCACCAGGAGTGACACTTCTTGTCAGTTCTCACCTAGCTGGGCTCAGCTACACAGATGCTGACACTATGCAGATAAACAGGAGCTGCAAGGTAACTTCTCTCAGCAGATCCCAAGACCAATGAGTGCTGAATACAGTGCTTGCCTTTTCCTCCCTTCACACAGCAGCCAGAAACTAGAATGTTACTTAAGAGAGTGGCACCCTCAGTACACTTCTTTACACTGCTCATTTATTTTCCATTAATATTTATAGAAAACCCATACAATTTAGTTCACAGATAGCACTTTGGCAAGGGTGGGCAAAAAAGAGGTACTTCTCTCTGTCCCTCCTCTCCCTCTAAAACATTCACACCCAAGAGACATGTAACACCAGCTGCAAAAGGCAGAGTTGGGCTTCCACTGTGCTTTATGTCAGTGGACACCGGCTCTGTTAGACTCTGAGTACTGAAGTCAGTCAAAAGTACGTAATCTACAGTCTGAGGGTGGTGAGACACTGGAACAGGTTGCCCAAGGAAGTTGTGGATGCCCCCTCCCTGGAGGTGTTCAAGGCCAGGTTGGATGAGGCTTTGAGCAACCTAGTCTAGTGGAAGGTGTCCCTGCTGATGGCAGGGGGGTTGGAACTGGATGAGCTTTGAAGTCCCTTCCAACCCAAACCATTCTATGATTCTATGATGATTCTATGTGCCTGAAAAGCAGAGAAGCACCTGCAAAGAAAAGGTTAAGACATTCAGCTTTGACAAACACAAGTCAAGAATGGTATTCTTACTGCAGCCATCTTCATCACTGTGGTCCCCACAGTCATTGTCTCCGTCACACTGCCACTGAGCAGGGATGCACGTGCATTCACCAAAAGCACTGACAGCACATGTAAAATGATTGCGTCCACAGGAGCATTCTGTGCTACTTGTGACACCTGTAAAGGAACAAAGAAAAAAAGAATGGTTTAGAGAGATCCATCTGGTTTAGGGTAAATGCAGTAAATACAAAGTGGCATCACCATTCTTCTCCATGTCCACACTATAGGTATGAACACGTACTCCACTGCAAAGGAAAACATTCACTCCCCTGACACTGTTGAAACAGGAGATCAAGCACCCTGGAACAGGGTTATTTTTGAAGGCAACAGCAAATAGCAACCTGACAAAAAAGACTTGGGAATCAGTTAGCTGAAAAAATAACTCAGCACTAGTCCTAATCAAATTCAAGGAATCACAGGTATCAGAACACCTTTTTATTTTACAAACTCGGTCTTCTCCTAGAACACAGTGCTGCTGTTGCTCCACTTAGTTCAGACACCACAACAGAAGGGACAGCAAAGGTTCTACTTTAAGTTATCTGGGGTCTTCTCCAGACCCTGAATTTTCAAGATGCAAACCTTTTACATGTCACTGCTTTAGACATTTCAGACTTCAGTGAAACAATTAAAACAAAACAAACCACACCAAACATCCTTTATGCATTATCTGCAGAGATTACACTGTGACATTACCCTGTGCATAACTGACATTTATGAAAGCAAGAGAAGAGGATTTTCAGCTCTACAAACTAACCTAAATGTCAATATATAATCTGATAAGACATTTTTTCCAACCTTAAAGTCAGCTTAAGGAGCTCCCAACCCTTTTCTCCCTTCTCCCAGCTACAGAACAATACTCTGCACAACTCCTGGCTCTCACTCCTATGTAAATACAACTACTTATGATATTATCCCACACATTCTCTTAATAATTCTCTGCCTGGAGTGAGAACAGGCTACAGCCCACCTCTCAAAAAGGAAAAGGTCATGCCTGAACTTCTGACATTACCTAGACAATCTAGATAATCAATATCACCATTAAACAGATTATTATTCTATCAATCCACAACCCCCTCAGGCTTGTCTGTGACTAGATTCTTTCAGCATGGTTCCTTCTTTCTGCAGTTCAAACAAACTTTAGTTCTCAGATTAAACAACAAATCATAAGGAAAGAAGCACAGAGGGATATCTGCCCCAAGTGGTAGTTACATACATCCTGAACCATTTGCAGATTATTTGATCTCAATTTGTTACATCTAGTGTACCTGTGATGAACCATGAGCTGTAGCAACCTAAGTGAGAAAAACAAAATCAAAAAACAAAACACAACACCCTCATAATTTCCTTATTTTCCATTCTAATTGAGAAAACCAGTATCTGCAAAATTTTATGTAACTATTCTGCAACTCTCTCAACAGCAGAATTCCCTCCAGTGAAGACATCGACTTGTGTAACTTAAGGTAAGATTTAAGTTTAGAGTTGATGACGTTCTTCCTTGAGGAACAATTCCATGGTAAGTTGCTTCTGCAACAAAACTGGCTGAGGAGGTCCCTGCCAGCCTCTGCTGCCTGCTCCCAACTGCTACACACCAGGTTGCAAGACCTCTTCCAAGCACATCCACAAACTGCTGCATTGGGCCAACTAAATTGGTTGCAGGATCTCCCCTTACAGACTGCCATGAGTGTAACCATCTTTTATTCTTTCCCCCATCTCTGCTACAAGTTGTCTTTAAAAGGTTTAGTAGAAAATATACATCTCAAGGTATTACTGTATACTCTAGAGAAAGTGGCCAATATCTAGTGTAACAAGGGACAGAGGCAGGAAGAACATAAGGTGAAGAAGGAACAGAAAGAAGGAAAGGCAAATGAAAGAGGGCAGAGCAGTCAGATGATCCTCGAAAGACTCACCAGGCATGGCCAGGGCAAAGGCGACTCAAAAAGACAGCAAGTGGGTGATGTAGAGTCAGAAGGCAAAAAAAGCAGCACAGAGATCCCTAAGGAAAAGCAACGCATCACCTATGCAACATATCCGACGACCAGAAATAAACACAAGGAAATTCAGAAGCACCACAGACCTCCCCAAAAATCAAACAGGTTCCTTCAAACTGGTAGTACAGGAAATTCAGGACAAACCACCTTCTGCTGTTGCCTGCTACTATTCAGAAAGGCAGAACTAGTTGTACAGTGTATCCAAGGTAGCTGCTGTTTATATCACCTTTTCCAAAGCAATTTTTCTACCATTATTCTCAACAGTACCCCAAAGCACTTATTCCAGCTATTTTAAGTTCCAATACCCCTTCCTGTTGGAGTACATCCTCTTGGATGATCACCATCCTCATTACCTCTAAAAAAAGAAATATAAAAGTGCAGTGACTGGCTCCATCTTGCCCAGGTTCCACCCTTATCTTAGGGTAGCTTCACCAACAGAAAGGTATGAAACAAGGCAATCAATTCTTAAACTAGGGGAATGTATTTAATCATTTATTTCTGGGTAAGAACGAATGAGAGAATTGGGGAAAAAAGTAAAAGTGGGTTATTTGAGCTCCTGAATAGCAGCATGGAGGTGCAGCTCTGCAGCAGCAGAGAAAGAATTAGTGCAGCTGTCCCAGTCTGCAAACTGCAGCTTAATCTACTGTGTTGTCAAACACAGGGTTATCTTCAAAAGTTGCTACTAATATCAGGTTATATATATATATATATATATATGTATGTATGCACACACAAGCATATTAAATCTGTTCTTCCCACCTCATTAAAGTTGCTATGTTCAATCATCTCTGGTTTGTGTTTTAATCATGCTACAGAAACTGTTGGAAGCTGAAGGAAACGTTATGACCCAGATGCCAACGCTTTCTCATATGCACTATCCTGTATCTTTAGTACTCTTACACAAACACACTTTGCTTAACTAGTCCAAATTATGATCTTTGCAAGTCTAATGCTTTGCAATTTGTGATCTTCAGGATAACGAACCTTCTAGTCATTATAATGATGCAAGGGGAGGGAAGAAAAGCTACAAGAAAGCTGGGGAGGGACTTTTTACAAAGGCAGGGAGTGATAGAACAAGGGGAAATGGCTTTAAACTGGAAGAGGGGAGGTTTAGATTAGATATTAGGAAGAAATTCTTCACTGTGAGGGTGGTCAGACACTGGAACAGGTTGACCAAGGAAGTTGTGGCTGCTCCTCCCTGGAAGTGTTGAAGGCCAGGTTGGATGAGGCTTTGAGCAACCTGGTCTAGTGGAAGGTGTCCCTGCTGATGGCAGGGGGGTTGGAACTGGATGATCTTTAAGGTCCCTTCCAACCCAAACCATTCTATGACTCTATAAACCATGATTTACCCCAGTCTTACACTTGGACAAGCAAATCATATTATTGTTGAAAGAGCACACTAATTCCAACCTATGAGCAGTATCAGAAGAACCAATCCTGGACGACTAGTCTTTATCCAGTAAAAAGAACAGGCTGAATGAAACCTGGGACCCCTTGCAGACAGCA
>NW_010311681.1:42335-50217 GCF_000700745.2 Antrostomus carolinensis
TCACCCTTGGTGTCCCATGATTATTTCCCAGTGCTCAGAGCTCCAGTGACATTACCCTGTAACTGTATCTGTAACAGTAGAGGACCAGGAAGGATAAAGATGAGAAGTGTGTTTTTTACAACTCCCTCAAAGAAAAGTGGAAGTAGTGCACTTGGCGCAAGAAGCCTCAATGGAAGACTTACTCTTTAATGTTGACCTCTCAAACTTCAGGAACACGAGACAAAAGACTAACCAAGCGTGCATTAAGGTGGAACATAAACCTCCAGTGTCACGTTTCAATCCAAGTTAGTCAGGGGTCCAGGAACAGGACGGAAATCAGCACTTGCTGTTCAGGCAACTGGACCAACAATCAAAGCAGACATATCTACTTACACTTCTGCACATTCTTCTGGAGCAGGAACAATGAGAGTTACCTGTGGACTCAGCCATGACAAATGTTTTCCCTAAAACTTTTTATCACACTGCAATTTTGGACATTTTACCAACCCTCTATATACAAAAATAATTTCACTTATGCAGGAAGCAAAAACCTGACATATTTTAACTATGTAATATACACAAAAGCTAAACAGAGGCATTGCAAGGTGCTACGCTGACATCACTCCACTTTCCTGGCCTCTCTTGATACTTCTCATGACCACCACACAAGTTTCCTACTCTCTCACTTGCCCGTGGGTAAAAGCAACGAAAAAATCATCTTCACTGTCTGTAGTTTGGTTCCCTCCAGATGCAATAGCAGCAGGATCCAATAACCAAACAGTTTTCATAGCAAAGAATTATACAAACAGCCTCCAGATTTGAAAAACAGGAAGTCAGTCTAAACACAGGCCTCATACTTAACATCTGCCATCACCTTAAATTTAGCATGGTATGCTCAACTCTTCAGATTCCTTCCAAATACCCTCCCCATCTTCATGTTTATCTGACAAATGAAACGTCTCCTGAGAGAGGGTGGGTTCCCCCCCGAAAAAAAGATAGTCAGGATCTTTGTAATTTTATGTCTAAAGTTGGCAAAACAGTTATGTCATTTCTGGCTGAAAAGCAAAAGTCAATAATCATCCTGTTATTTCTGCACATCTTTTTTTTTTTGAGGAGTGGGCGGGGTTGCTTCAACAATAAGTTGTTACTCTGCTTCCCCCCTTTCCCCCCAGCAACTCTTCATTAGGCCAAATAATATAAAGAAAAACCCAATATACACAGCTTCACTTTGCTGATGAGGTCACTTGTAACCCTCAGAGCTATTAGAGAAGGGCGCTGTATTTGCCACAGACTCACAGAAACACTGACATTACAAAAG
Source organism: Antrostomus carolinensis (assembly GCF_000700745.2). Taxonomy (NCBI): domain Eukaryota; kingdom Metazoa; phylum Chordata; class Aves; order Caprimulgiformes; family Caprimulgidae; genus Antrostomus; species Antrostomus carolinensis. Next base: position 43,633 of record NW_010311681.1, read on the forward strand.
AAGCTTAAGTAGACAGAATAATACCTGAAGGGGCTACAAGAAAGCTGGGGAGGGACTTTTCATAAGGGCAGTTAATGACAAAACAAGGGGAAATTGGTTTAAACTGAAAGAGGGGAGGTTTAGATGAGATATTAGGAAGAAGTTCTTCACTGTGAGGGTGGTCAGACACTGGAACAGGTTGCCCAGAGAAGCTGTGGCTGTTCCTCCCTGGAAGTGTTGAAGGCCAGGCTGGATGAGGCTTTGAGCAACCTGGTCTAGTGGAAGGGGTCCCTGCTGCTGGCAGGGGGGTTGGAACTGGATGATCTTTAAGGTCCCTTCCAATCCAAACCATTCTGTGATTCTATGATTCTATAATTACCAAACTTCACCTGGCAGCCTTTGTTTTGTCAGGGACAGCAGATTTCTAGGGCAGAGTGAAAACTTTAAGTCCTGATGGCACACTTTTTTCCAAAAGGAGAGATTTTTATTCTATTTTCAGTAAAAATAATGACAGGTGGCAGCTCTTACCACTACGTTGTAGCAATTCAACCTTCTACAGGTTGTTGCTTCAACGTGGACTCACAGGACAAGCCAGGTTGGAAGGGACCTCAAAAGATCACCTGGTTCAACCGTTTGTGGGCAAGGGAGCCTAGATGAGATTATCTACCACCTTGTCCAGTCACATCTTGAAAACCTACAGCAATGGGGACTTCACCATCTCCCTGGGGAGGTAGTTCAAGTGAATGATTGTTCTCACTGTAAAAAATTTCTTCCTTATGTTGATATGAACGCGTTCCTGCTCTTCAGGGTCCATCAGCTCTGCCAGGCCATGGCAAGATTCTAGTGATAGCAGGATTTTCTCACTGCCCTATAATAGGGATGAAGTTTCCTCAAAAGGGTGTTGACCAAGAACACTGATGAACAACTGCCAAAGATCTTGGCACCTCTGGTCAACACCATGCTGCCTTTCCACATTTTCTTTCATTCCAGGTACCAAGAACTGACCACAAGAGACTCTTCCTTCTTCACCCAGCATTTCCTTCCCTCAGTGTTTCTATAGCAAAGCAGCTCAGCTTTCTTTGCTTGCCTATCTTGAGGGAAAAGGAAACTTTTGGATTCCTCTCTCTTACCCAAATAGCAGTTTCCACTGAAGGAAAGTACAGTTAATCCAGCTTTAGAAGAGGGATTTGCTGACCATTGTTTAAGCCCAGAGCTCTGCTGGCAGACACAGCAAAAGCAACATTACAGCACAACAGTCTGATGTCAGAAGGGGCACCACGCACTGATAAAAGCCAACAGAGTTTTCTCTTTTTTTTTTTTACTCCCATTATGGAAGTATCTGAAGCAGTTCTGACTGTGTACCCACATGGTCTCCATGTATTTCATGCCTGTCTAGAGTAAAATTAACTTTAGTAGGAAGAGCAACGCAAAAATTGACAAAGTTTTAAAGAGAACTCTTTCAGTTTTGTCTGAGGAAGAATGTGACAGTGGTAAAGTTAAAAAATAATAATTAAAAAAACCCCACAAACAAGAAAACCACACCAACCAGAGAAGAGAGGTCAAACATGTTACAGCTTTTTGGTAATTGAGTATTGTGCCTAATTTGGCAGTCAGTAAGTGAGGATGAAAGTTTCCCAGGGTTAGAAATTCCCCTCTCAATGTGCAAAAGCAGGGATACCTCAGTCCTGAACCAGCTGGGTCTCAATTAAACACAGGGCTGGACAAAGTTCAAGGCAGAGGCACACTACCAAGCACAACCACCCTTCAGTTCTCCTATTAAACTGCCCAACTATGAAGGTTAGACCTGAAAAATGTTACACTTGATATGACCACAAGAAATAGGAAGCATAAGGAAGAAAAATTCCACAGGGCATCTGCTAATTAGGACCTAAAGAAAATAAGGAGTGCAAGAGAAGTGCAAACTGAGCCAGTGTATGGTGCAATGGGTGTGTGCATGGGGTAGAGTGAGACTGGAACAGAAGCTGTATTTTCAGAAACACTGCATGGCTCAGGAGATACGAGGCATTTAAAAACATGTTTGAGTCTTTGAGGTCTAATTCTGATCCCACAGAAGTAAAGACTACCAACCCCACTGAAAACCTCACCCTGCACCCAGGGAATAAGGAAGCATTTATAGAAACAACTACTGAAAAAGTAATACTGAAGAAGGATTTGATTTGAATATTAAAAAACTCAAGGATCAAAAAATAATTGTTACAGTTCCTTCTCCCAAATCCTTCAAATCATGAACAAACACCTTGTAATAAACTACGTGACCGTAACTGAGGTCTTTAGATACTCCTCCTAACTCTATTTGTATCTTCTACAGCGTTGGATAAAATTGCTTCTCCCCCCCTAGAAGTGGGGATACTGCTATTTTGTCAGCACAGTGTGTTACGGTTTAATGTTTAATGTGTGTTTCTATATATCCAGAGTCTTTTGAAAAAAAAGGTGAAGCTGAAGGGACAGCATTATTGCCATGAAATCCCAGTCAAAACCTAATTGAAATTGGCTGGGCTACCAGCACACAGAGATCAAAAAATCAGCTGAAGGACCATAAACAAAAGATAATGAGAAATGGCAGCAAGTCAAGCTGCAGGGGGTAGAGATGGCTAGTAGGTATCACAGGGATCAGCATTAGATCCAGTCCCATTAAACAACTTCATTAATGATCTGGAAAAGAGAATAAGTATCATGTTAAAGGAGCCTGTAACGATACCAAAATAGGAAATATTCTTCTACAAACACCATAGAAGAGAAAGAAATAATATGAAGGGACCTTAGAAGATTAGAATTATGGGCAGGAAATTAAGATTCAATGTTTTAATTTTTTTTTTTTCCTCTTTTTAAAGCTAGTGCATCTGGTGGAAAAGAATTTGAAACAGATACTCAAATGAAAAGAAAAATCTGGGATGCAGCAATGCCTGGAGAAATCAAGGAGCAATAATAAAAGATAAGCCAGCCATTGGTTTATGTTATGACACAATATGGCACTCGAAAAACTACTTTAGGCTAAATATGCCTTAGTGTCACGTCATGGAGGGAGAAACTTTCGCCCTGTGCAGAACTGGGGTATAAGATTAAGTTCCACACCGAGGCTGATATGAGGAAACTAAACAACAAACTCTACCAGAGCAACAAAATGTTTATCAAAGGTGTGTTATGGCACACTGTTTCCTGAGCAACCCCTCAGTTGCCTATGGAAATAACTCATGGTGGACAATCCATGAAGTCCCACTATAGGAACAGGAACCTTTCAACCACCAAAGCATGTTAAACACATCAAAAACTCAGCCCAAAGTCCCCGTCCAAGAAGCATCCAGTAGACAACAACTATGTCCAAGCAACTGAGGAGTTTATCAGGCAAGGCCAGACAGGAGAAAGTTGTATCTGAGTGACTTTTCACCCCCCAGGCCCTCTCTTCAGATTCCTACACAGCTCTTCCTTGGTGAACTACTCGGTAAGAACATGGTAGAACATCTAAACTCCAGTTTCCAGATCTTTTGCCTGAAATGTGACCATACTGTGATGCTTTTTGTATACTTACTTGCCATTATAGAATCATAGAATGGTTTGGGTTGGAAGGGACCTTAAAGATCATCCAGTCCCAACCCCCCTGCCATCACCAGGGACACCTTCCACTAGACCAGGTTGCTCAAAGCCTCATCCAGCCTGGCCTTCAACACTTCCAGGGAGGAGCAGCCACAGCTTCTCTGGGCAACGTGGGCCAGTGTCTGACCACCCTCACAGGGAAGAATTTCTTCCTAATATCTAATCTAAACCTGCCCTCTTCCAATTTAGAGCCATTTCCCCTTGTTCTGTCATTAACTGACCTTATAAAAAGTCCCTCCCCAGCTTTCTTGTAGGCCCCCTTCAGGTACTGGAAGGCCACTATAAGATCTCCATTAAAAGGCAAATGTCCCAATTTCCCTAACTACAAAGTTCCTTCAAAAATTTGCAGCTGGCAGAGGACTCAAAACCACAGGTTTTGTTCTGTAGCTCCGTGTACCTGCCGATCACTGCTGCCATCCAAGTCACCAAGCACTGTATGAGCCTTGGATCAGTCTTCTTCAGGTGTCAGATCCAAGGTCATTAGAAATAGACATTATTTATAAAGGGCTTTGAGACTTTCAAAAGATCACAATTTAAGACGATGGTTCTCCCTTTCTCTCTACAAGTGTGTTCAAAAACATTAGATAGTGGCAGCATCTTTTTTCACCTTCACAGATTCTCGGCAAAACAAAGACCACAGAAAGTAACGAGCTGCAGTATATCATCTCTAACATTCCACTTCACACCTCCAAGGCCCTTACTGGAAGAGATTCAGCCTCTTAAATCCTTTTAACCCATGTATTTACATTTTCTCTCTGGACTAATTTATTTTTCCTACATATAAACTCAGATTCCATGGAGCAAGAGCATTACACTTCCCATCTCGCGAAATTTTCCTGCTGTTACTGTTAAAAGCATCACTTCAGCTTTGGTATTTCATTATCTGTAGATAATGTTCTCTTTTAAGCAGAGAGCATTTCATTCATAAAGCAGCACGAAGTACAGAGTGATATCTGAAGGATGTCATCAAGAAACACGCTTGGCTGATTTTAGCCTGGAGTGGCGTTTCCTCACGTAGCTGCAAGCTCCTGTACAACTGCACGTCAACGGAGAATGACAATGACAAATCTAAGGGACAGATGAAAAGTCCTCACCCACAGCACTAAACCACTTGTCATGCAGACCATTCCACTCAAGCACATTAAATAGAAATGAAATATCACTCAGAAACGGACAGAATAATAAGAGGTTGCTGCTGCATCCCATTATTCAGACTTATCATCATCCGCTCTAGAACAGCGTGGGAACGTTTGGCTGGACCACCAGGGCCTGGCAGGCAGAACGACGTGACTCAAACCCTTTCAGAATTCACACACGCTAGACAAACACTTTAAAATACCACCTTAAGCCTACATCATGCTTTGCAAGAATTAGTCACCTCAGCAACATGAGACACACAACTTTCCATTTCTTGCACCCTATTTTTTTTGTGAAACCACACACTAACAACCTCTATCCTTTCCTGTCCCATAAGGGCTGCGAACAATTTACTGCTCATTTATCATGAGCCATACAGTACAGCAGACACTAAATGTTAGCAAATAATGGCACAACAGCAGAAATGTTACCAGGAGACCTTCACAACACCAGACAATTGCTAAGTGCCAGTTAGAGAAGCAACCTCCTCTTTTAAAGAGGTGATCCATAGGGAAGAGATACTTCTGATGCATTTCACCTACTCTAGTTATCAAAGAGCCTCAGCAGCATGACAGCTCTTGAGAACGAAGCTCACGGAGCAGCCAGAGACCCTTCTACTATGGCAAAGTTCATGGAGATAAGCTACAGGCACTCATTAGGTTGTGGAGTCTCCTTCTCTGGAGACATTCAAGACCCGCCTGGACACCTTCCTGTGTGATCTCATTTAGGTTCCTGCTCTGGCAGGGGGATTGGACTGGATGATCTTTCGAGGTCCCTTCCAATCCCTGACATTCTGTGATTCTGTGATCAGGACTACTGAAACACCGGAGTTTGTTTTCCCAGTTACAGGACAGAAAATGTTGATATTTTAAATTCCACAAGCTTTCCTTTAGCTTTTCCATTACTTCATAGACATTTTTCTTATCCTTCTCTTCAGCAAATAAATTAAAACAAGGAAACAAAGGGAAAGCGGCACAGAGACACAGGAGCAGTACTGGCATTTGTTGGAGAATACAAGGGATGGTCCAAAAGGAAAAACCTAAGCAGCTTTGATTCATTTGCATCTTAGAGGATATTTCTGTGGCAGCAGTTGATGTATAAATTTGGGGCATCTATGAGATCCAGATCCACGTTTTTAAAATCTTGGACAAACAAAATGCACCTGCTCCCCTAAAGGCAAAGCACCACTTTAATCAAATGCTGCCACTTACAGCCTTCAGAAGAAAGAATTTGGGCGAAGCAGCCTCTCGCTGAGTCCCTAGGAACAGATCCCTGCTCTTGCTGCTACAAATCGTGTTTTGTGAAAGCTTTGCTTCAATTGCTGCTGTCCCTCAAGCGTACTGCAGATCTACTCAAGTTTGCTAACTTGGGTTTTGGTGGCAGTAGATCATGAAAGGACAGAGCTGCAATCCACCTGCAAAAGTCAGCAAGAGCAGCAGAGTAAATACTTGAAGCGATTATCCTACAGTGAGCTTGTCCTGGTTTGTAGCTGGGACAGAGCTGGGTTTCTTTTTAGTAGCTAGAACAGTGCTGGGGTTTGCTTTCAGCTGGGATTTGTTATGAGAGACACACTGAGAACATCCCAGTGTTTGCATTTTGTCGCTGGAAGTGAAGGACTTTGTGCTCTGTCAGTCTACAGGTGCAAGATCTCAGGGGGTGAGGAATATTGAAATGGATCAGCTCCATGGGCATTTGGCTCTGCCAAGGGGATATTCCATCTCCTGTCCCCCATGGGCAGCAGATCCATGAGGGGCTCTTCCTCTCTTGCTCTCTCTGGCTCTCGCTCGGGCTCTGGCTCTCCCGGGATTGCGGTTTCGGGTCGGGATTGTCGCTCCTCCGGGATCATTATCTGGGAAC